>NC_051160.1:77070965-77094182 GCF_013339745.2 Dermacentor silvarum
AGAGGTCTTTGCAACAATAAAGGGGGAGATCACTCTCACGGTCTTTTCAGTTTTCTCACTATGTACCACGTGGTAGCGTGGTACATACTTGTCGGCCAAAAAATTTTAAAACTTCTTCGGTGCGCCCCCTCTTTTGTGGGCGATCAGAAAGTGCGGGAAGAGAACTAGCCATGCAAATGTTCATGTTTCGGCCGAAACGCCAGCCAGCCACGGTGGAGTCCTACCAGGGGACGCTGCAGTGCCTGTAAACATAGGCCCTGCAGACGCCAGCTGTACGTCACCACTACAAACGAATAAGAAATAACCTAGGCAGGCTACTCACACAGGGTTAACCCTCGCTGCCAAGAAGATCGGAAGTAATATAGAAGAGAGGAGATGACAGGAAAGATGAAAAGTAAGAGTGAAAGACTAAGGTTGGAGAGGAGGATAGGAAAAGGCAACTACCGATTTCTCCCGGATGGGTCAGTCAGGGAGTGCCGTCTACGTGAAGCCGAGGCCAAAGGGGTGTGTTGCCTCCACCGAGGGGCCATAAAGGTCCAAGCACTCAGCATCGGCTCAACCCCCAGGATGATCACCTTTTCCCCGGACACGGCTAAGCCACGCACGGTTAAACGTGGGAGGGTTCAACCCTCGTGTGCTCGGATCCGTGGTGGCGCAACTCACCAAACGCCTGCTTGCGCAGACGCCCCTGAGGGGACAATTCAACCTTGTGAACCAGATATTGTATAATATTTAGCCTGAGAGCTCCACGAGTTTGATATTAGTAATATTTGCCTGAGTCATCGTGCCTCTAGAGTGAGGCATTAGTTGCAGCATAATGTTAAAAGGATCTAAAATCTAATGTGGTAGTGTGGCACATAGATGGCCAGAATGATGTAGCTAATTTACATTTCAAAAACTACTGCAAACGTAAGTACAGGCTGCACTTTTTCCTGTAAATTCAAGGTAGAGCAACATACAACTGTAAAAAAGCAAAGATAATAAATTTTTCACTTAGCAGTAGAAACCAAAGAATGACCACTAACCAATCACTGCCAACATTGCACCCAAAGAACTGACCATACCTTGCGCATATGTGACTTGCATACAATGCATGCATGTTAACACCGGCTTTTACCTTATACACTTGTATGAGTTAGCTAGTAGGACACCACTAGATGTACAAGAAGTATCCTTGTTACCGAGACAGGTCTCTGCTTGGGTTACTTTCAAACTCCACTGCAGCACTGCGTCATTTTGCGTGTTCAAGCGTAAGAATGATGCAAGCAGCAGCACAACATATCTGGATATGTTGCTCAGGCCTCCATCCAATCACACGACTGAAAGTCTAAAAAACAATGAAAAGAATAAAATGCAATTATGTAACTAGATATTTCTTACAAATGAAGAAAAAGCAAAGAGGGGCACATAGGTACACCATAGGAATACTTGTAGAAACATAAACTATTTATATTTCCTAATACTGTAGCACACGTGTGTTAGCTGCACCAGCACATGGTTTTGCTACATTGTGTCAAATACATGGTTTAAAGTTTAGTTGCAAATCAGCATCTGCGCGCGTTTCCATCTGAATTAACTCTTTTGCGCTGCTACAGGCATTCCGTTTCCTAAAAAACCCGAACAGTCCTGTTCCGCTATCATTTATTCACAAGCTAAAGAGCAGGTATGGTAACAGATTGTGGGTATACTAAACCCATATTCTTACGTCATCCAGACCCAAGTGGCTTTCTCTATGCCTTACAACTTCTTAACTGGCGCCCCACGAAACGGCATCTTAACAAAACAGTTCTGAAGTTTATTTTTTTCTAATTTGTCGCTGATCTTAAGTCGATTCCTAAAAAAATGATTCAAGAACAAAAATATATTTGAGACACTTGTATTTGTTTTCTTGCGTGAACACTCAATCGATTCATGACCTGTTGTCCGCTGGTCAGAGGAGGTTTTATTTATTTTAGTGCTAGTTCTGAAATGCTGTACATTGCAGGTATGTTGCAGTTTAATTTTTCAATCGAGCATGACGTTTATTATCCTAATATCCCTGAGGTTTCGCGTCTTTTAAATTATTAAGGTTTTCTTTTTATCCCTAGAATCGTGCATTGAGGGCCAACCAAAAGTTCGACACGGGCTCACTCTCTGCATTGAGTTTCTGCAGTGAGAGCAATTATCACTTGTGGCCCATTATCGACGATTTCTCTGCAGGACATCTGTAAAAAAGAGTGTCTCTTTTAGGTAGTTTCCTAGGCAGTTTCTAGAGGCTCTCTAGAACGCAAAAGTACATACCTAAGATCCGTTAACGTGTGAGCGAGTGGCCAGAGATGTCATACGCGTTTTTCTACAGGGGGCGCCGGCGTTGTAATCGAGAACACGCGCCGGGCGCGCCGCTGCTCAGGGCGTTCTCCACCCATGCACGCAAGGCATTCATCATGCACCAGGTCGTATTCATAGTGACTATTCCAGCAAGATATTTGATTCCTGCCTGCTTCAAGCGGTGTTTTTGTCGAAGTAGTGCAGCATTACCAGCGCCTGGTTCGCGGCCAGCGTTAAGGCGCGGTTATAGTCCGACGTAGCGTAAGCGCGCGTGCGCACGCCCGCACACGCTACGTCACGTTGGCCAGAACGACAGCGTTCGATGCACTGGCGCAGCCAACGTACCCGGACGCGGCTAACGCGCTCTGACGTGCCCTACGTCGAGATGGATCTTGCTCAATCCGCGCGTTGGTCGCGCCGACTGCGCTGACCCCATGGCTATGTCAGCTGGTATACCCCCCAGGTAAGCGGTAATTGCATTACGAGCGCCAGTTTCTCCCCTGGTGCTTGATAGGCCATGCTTCTAAAAAAAATAATAAAGCCTGCTGATATGGCAACGGTTTTGCTGATGCGCGAGGGGGAGACGGCCATCCCGCTAATCTGGAATGCGCTCGACGGGTGTGCGACTTTCTCGGCAGACGAAAGAGGAAACTAGCATGAGTTCCGTTTGTTGCTACAATCTGCATTATTCAAACGGCTGTCATTTTCATCGCAAATTTTTTTTTCTAATGACAATTTCCTTTTGTGCACATCTGTGTTTGCTAAAAGTTTACCCTTTCCATTTATGATACATGAGCCAGCATGCCATAGCGCGTGGCTACTGCGTTCGGGCAGGAGAATAACACGCAGTGAAATGTGGCTAACTTTGCAATTTTATTAGCAACATTTTTACAGCAAGAGATACAATGCACAAAAGAATATTGCAGATCTGAGTATCTCGTATCTACAGTACAAACTGCACATTCTATAGGCGCATATACATAAAGCTTCTTCCATTTTCTGAGTTGCTTTGCATGAGACAATTTTACCAACGCAAATCGTTTTTCGCAGCAGTTCTCTGTGATTACTCATGCAATAAAATATATTTAAGCAAGACCGTTTGAAAGACTGAAGGCAGCACATTTCGCATGCCCAAACACATACGAGGTGGAGCTATCCGTGCTAGAGCTGTGGTCTCGAAAAAAATGGTAGTAATATAAGTTTTATGCTTACACACAACGCAATTGCAGGAACAAATTTTAGCACTATTTCCACAAAAAAGTGCTTTCAATTCATGTACGTCAACTCTTACTATATTTTGTTGTGGGATTTATGCTAAAAAATGGAAGAAAATTTAACAATCCAAATTCTTATTTTAACTGCTACTATATTGAAATAGCAGGTTCGATAATGCTGCTTTCTCAACAGCTGTCTGAAAACACCGATCCGTTTCTTACAGCTAGATTATATTGATCACTGAATTTCCTATTCACTTATCATTAAGGCACTCACGGATTAGTTTGTTGAACATTTTGTATACTGCTTGTCTTCCTAGTTCTGCAGGATGCCTATTACTGAAATACGATCTTCCAAAAGTTCTAAGTCACTGGTAAACGGTCTATGAGCATTTCCTACTATAGAAGAATTTGTTATGCACAGGGGGAGGAATACTTGGCGGGAACACCGGAGCGCGTGGCTCGCTCAGCGCCCACGTAAGCACCTTCGTATGCATTGCGCGCCAGCGCGACTTGACCCGAAGGTAAATTCGTTCGTTCTGATCAAAATTTGCTCGCCTGCTTAGTCCACAGTTAAAAACCACGAACATCGCACATCAATATTCGATAAAAAAAGAACAGATAAGTAGGCGTTTTATTTTGTTTTTCGCGACAGATTTTGCTGCGCAGCGTAAAATGAACCTGGCGCCGTAGCGGCAACGCGAAAAAAACGGCGCTTGCAGTGCTTTCTGCACTAGCGCATCGCTCCTTAAAAATTGGTTTCCGCACCTTGTGAAGCTCTAGGGGACTTGCAATGCCAAACCACAAACAGGCAACTCTTTAACTTAACCCCTTCGTCCGTGCTGCAAGCATTCATAGATCTTCAGCAAAGTTGTCAGTTTATTCCATCAAGAAAACAGCAGTCGCCGAGATATAACGAAACGCAATTTCCGTCAGCGGGTCAGCTAGCACTCACTCGTCTCAAATGCTGTTGTGGATAGATAACTTCAATGTATTTACACACCACAGAGAAATATACCGCCTGCAGACTATACCCCTTCCTCGCTTCTTACAGCAGTTATTTGCTATAACAGCATAAAAAGCGTGCTTACCTTTCGTTGTCTTGGAAGCGGAAAAAAGTGACCCTGTTGTTCCTTCACGTGCTCGTCAACCACAGAGCAACGCGAAACGTCTTGTGGCCTTTCTTCTGTTTTTCGTACATCGTTGGAGCCACCGGCCGATACAGAAACAATAGGTTGCAGCGCACAGTAGAAGGCAAAGGCATGAACTTGTGCAGAGGTGTAGAGCGCGGAAGCAGCAGATGAACGGAATGGCAGCCGATGCGATAAGAGCGAAAGCGCCGCCCGTTGGGGCAAGAAATGACGCGACTATATAAAGATACAGCCTGCTAGAAAAGAAAATAGCCAAAAACACATTTTACTTCTATATATATTTGCATGACTTTACTTGCTATGGAGGGTGAAAAGATGGAGCCACAGGTGCAAAAGTTACTGAGTTTTCCTTTGGCTACCAGTGTATTCACGACGCTTTATTGCGAATACTGAAACTAGGCCCACTGTCCACTGCCTGCCGACCCACAATGTATTGTGCGCCAAGAAACAAATGCACCCTCGCCACTTCGCTGACGGTCACCGACAGCCGTTCAAATTCGCGCGTGAGTTGGGGATCTTTCTGCGCGTTCTCCGAAGAAGGCCACGGATGGCGCGTGCGTTGAAGTATAGAGGGGATGGCATTTCGGCTGGCGTAGCGCAACCGGCGTAGCGCGACTGGCCGCCAGCGACACTCGCCTGCGCGCCGTTAACTTCGGACTATAAACCAGCCTTGAAGAAACAATGTGAGATGCCCCAACAAAAGATACTCGGGCTGTGATAACCGCAGCTGACTGGCGAATTTCTTTCCAGTGTTACTCGAACGCGCCCGGAGCAGCGGCGCGCAATCCAGCGCCGGTGCTCTAGCGTAAGGCGCGGGTGGCATCTCGGGCCACGCCTTCGCACGTTATTACAGCTACGAAGCATACGCAGGAGACATGAGCACGCCGTAAATGCCGATACAAGCTCGTGCAATTACACACTGTGCAAATAATCACCACACAGGCACATCAACTACATATATCGGCTCTGTATCTGGCTAGACGAAGTGACAAGAAGCACCTGCCGGCGATTCTACGACAAATTTTAAGTTCCCAGGGGCGATATAGCCAGCTACGCCAATCAGTTGCATGTCCAGAAAGAATGGCGGTGGTTGAACGCCACAAAATGCACTCACATGAGGTCTAGAATATTAACCTATAGCAAGGAAGCGTGTCATTTAAAAAGGCAGACGCACGGGCACGCAGTGGATCAGCGATTCGTAGATGAGCAGCTTTCTGACACAACAAATAATTCAAGTTCATTCGAACACACCTTGTAATCATTTGACAGGAGCTGATGAATCCAGGATGCTGCACGGTGAGCCATTGTAGTAGTGAAAAACACGTGAAATGATGTAACCTGGGACAAAGCCGCCGCTGCTCTCAAATCCGAAGGCACCACCAAAAGCAGGCCTGCGTGCGTCAGGCCATGTTCTTCCGTGCGGTGGTGTTTTCGCGAATGTTCCGAGCGAAAAAGCTAGTTCGATTGAAGTTTTAATGCTGCATTAGCAATACGAATATAGGATGAGCCTCCTGGTAATCGCAGACAGTAACAGTGCTCACCACATCAGTCACACTAAACATAACTATTTATTATACCCCAGAATAAGATTCCGTTGTAAAACGGTTCGGAACCGTTGAAAATCGTTGCTGGACGCGGCCCGTAAGGTGTTCGTGTGATTGCGGAGCCGCAGGATGTTCCTGTAATTTTACGCTTATATTAATGGTGTACTATAACTGAATGCTATTTTATTTTCTTGGTTGGTTACCCAACAGAACGTTCATCGTAGCCTCCCAAAAATTCTGAAGTGATGAGATAGGTAGAGTAGATATGACAGGTTTCAAAGAAACACGAAAATGATAGATTAAAGAGGTGGATATGAAGCGGCGACCACCGATGTTACGCGGCCGAGTGAATCTGGGGGTGTCGTGTACGTGAAGCGGTGGAGAAATAGGTTTGCGGCCATCCAGGAGGCCCCTCAAAGACTCAAGTACTCGATGTTGGCCTAACGCGCAGGATGTTTATTTCTCCGGACGCGGCTAAGATACGAACGGGCACCGTGTGCTCGGGTCCATGTTGTAAAGACCACGAAGCGCCTGCTGAATCAGATGGCAGTATGATACCGATTTCTGTTGTCAGGGTAGAATTTCTGAAAATATATTCCATCTGAAACAATATTAACTGCACCAGAAAAATTACTAACGCGTAAAGTTACATTTGAAGGCTCGGTAGGTGGCGGGAGGCAGAATGAGACTCGCGAACGCTACCGGTTGCACTGTTTGCGGCCCAAGTTGGCTCCATTGCTATAAAAAGTTAGGCCAGGGCTCGAACTAACCTCCACAGCTACACAGAGTAGAGATGGGATGGGGGTTCGAAACAGTGCTACTGTGTAACTTCTTTTTCATTGGTAGACTATCCTTTCAGAAAAGAAAGCGGCGGAACCCTTCTCGCAATCACTGTCAACGGTAATGCGTTGCCATAAAATTAATATAGGGACACAACGCACTGCCAGCGTCCAAACGAGTTTGGTATGAGGCGTGTAATGCAGCGGGACAGTGCCGATGTTGGGAAGCCTAGCTTTCGTGCTTCCCTAATAACTCTCAATACCGTCAGGCGCCGCTTCTGGGAAGCCTGCGCGTGGCCTCCGAAATGCATTGTGCGCCCGCGGGGCTGAGAAACGCGTCATGGGGGTAACCGGGTTGCTCTCTCGTGCTTCTTTCTGGACACCCTGCAGCATATAGCAGCACCTCCGAGAGGAGGAAGCCCGCGCGTGGCCTGCTAGACAAAAAGACGCCCCGCGCAATTATGCGTAAGTGTGAAATGATCCATTGAGCGAAATGCAGCTCCACTAACCTGAAACCTGGGTAGGTGAGAAGCATGCAGTGATGCACCACTAATGGGCTCATACTGCCTTAAGCAATGGCTCATAACCCCGTAAACGCGGCCTCCCCATTGCAACGACAGAAAAGAAGTGAAATTCTACGCTGGAATGATGAGCGGCAACGCAGCTAGCTGTGGAAGACGACGGCGACGACGACGAACGTGGGAGCAGTGGCCCGAGCGCGTGCCGAGCGCGAGCATGAGTCCCTTGCTTACCGTGACTACTACGACGACGCCTACGACTACGACGACGACGACGATTACGACAGGAGACTCCGACAGCCAGGGTGCATAAGGTGCTTCGCGCATGAACTTTGCACAATCCAAAATAGAAGCTGACCCACCGGACGTGTCAGCACGTGCACGAATTTTTCCGCTGCGTTCGCAAAGAAATACTGACATCGTGAACTGGCGTGTTCTCTACATGCTCTATAGCTATGCTTTCCTTCTCTTTGGCACAACGTTATCTGGCAGCGTGCCTCAGAAGATTAGCATGCTGACCGGTCAACACTAGCTGTTAGCATCTTGCTGATGCGAAAATTAGGCAGGGCACATTGCTAGCGTTAGATGACAATTGCCGCCCACCGATAGTTTTCTTTGTGGCAAGCGTGGATTCATTCGGTTCGTGTCGTTCTACTAATGCGTGGGGACTGTGTGGAACGCAGCGCATCTCAGTGTTGGTATCATGGCTTTCCACAGCTTCTACAGCGAAGCTGTTAGATGAATAACCTTGCACTTGGCCGCTCAGCGCTTGAAACAGCGAAGTTGGGCGATCGTAGCCCAGCATTTTCTGGAAGTGCACGCGAACTTTTCATCGTATTACTCATAATGATGATAATTTCCTTTCGCGTGTCTTGGACTTACGGCCGTCACTGCGCGTTGCATAGCGCAGCTTGCAACACGGACACCGCGTTCCAATGCCGACACCGCATTCCAGAATGCGTGAATGCTTCGTGAATGCGCCTCTCTCTCGCTCTCATAGCGCGCAAAACCTCTTAACCTCGCAGAGCACGAGCGTACGAACGCGCCAGCTGTGGACGAACATGACGACGCACGAACGCAATCATATGGTTCGCATAAATGCATGTTCAGCAAGCGTGACTGTATTGCCTAGCGTGTGTGCTCTGTACATTGTCAAAGAATGGCAATAAATTAAAAAAAGACTGTATTGCCTAGTGGTTGTGACGCTCGCCTTGGGACCGTGGGTACACGGGTTTGAGTCCCGCTTCGGCAAGAAGGTTTTTCTTTTTTTTTCTTGGTGGTTTCTTGCTACGCACCCTAAATTACGGCTGGCTTAAACAGCTTCGCTGTTAAAAGGCGCGGCGTGACGGTGCCTGCGAGCGCTCGGAATTGTTCCTTCGCTTCCCGCGCACTCAGTGGTACATACTTAGTCAACCAAGTTGGGAAGTGGTTCAATAAAGAGCAGCATATACCCCGTCCATTCACTACGCCTCTCGATACACCCTTGGTGTGAAAGGCGTTCATTGAAAACGGCACATAGCCTGTGCATTTGCCGCGCCTACTGCTAGTGCGTTGGGTTGGTGTCCAGGAAAAAAACGCTTGTGACGTGGGCTTCATTCCGCTTAGCATCTGAGAAATTTAAGTGATTTTTCGTTATTGTAGAACGGAACATTCCCAGTGTCACATACGTATTTTCCCAAGTAAGCATCAAGTACGTTCATTGAAGCACTTCACACACCGACTGATCTATGCCCAGTGACCAAAGTTAGCATCTAACAGCTTCATTGAAGACGAGGATGTACAGGGTGGCGTATGCCCAGTGCTCCAAATCGGTGTGAAAGAGTTTCTTCGAATAGCGGCGCCCACCCTGTCTTGCATGGAAAATGAGCCAAGTTAGGTGAGAGAGGTTAGTTGAATAGCGGCACGTATGAACACATTGGCACATAGTCAATGACCCAAGCTGGCTCGCTCAGTATCAGTTTTGAACCATGCTACCACAGCACAAGGGCACGATGTGCTATCCATTCAACCACGGACTACCCAGCCACCCAGGTAGGTGGAAAAGTGGTTATATACGAACATAGATACATACCCATTAGATCACCAACGTCTTACAGATGTCGACCAGATGTCCAAAACGCGACATTCGAACGCCCCTAGGACATACGTAAATATCCTGTGGATCATCTTTGGATGTACATGCGATCGTCCCATGCACGCGACATGAACGTCCCAAGAACATCCGTATGGGATATTGGGACGCCCAAGAGATATTTAATAACGGATAATTCTCACTGAATCATCCCGCGTACGTCCTAAGGGCAATTTTGTCAGGATGTAGGACACTTGTGGAACATCTTGTGTTAAAAAAAACATCCAAAGGACGTTTGTGGGACATTCGTTGTGGATTTAGGACATCCACAGGACGTACATATTGATCAAAAATTAACGAAATAGGGACGTTCCTCAGAATGTGCCCAAGCCGTGCACCAGGCCTGCTACATATACCTACATACCACAAGCAAAGTAAGCTAGGTATATCTTACATGTCCTCACTGATAGTTTATAGTATAATCGGGTACAACTTTAAAAGGCAGCGGCATTTGCCCCTCTAAGGCAGATGCACACGAGCCTCCACCAATGGACGCGCACTCTAGATTGACGTCATGAACCAGACGGCCGATGACCCCATTGGTATAGAACATGGCGGTCCGCACTTCGAGCTGGGCCGAGTCGCGTGAACAGGACTGTTTCTTTGGGCGGAGGCAATCTCCTACTGTGCCTCGGTCATCTGGGCGGGGCCTCCCCTGTCTTCCTAAGTTTTACCTGACTAAATATGTTTTCACGTAATGCATTTTTATCCAGTTCTGTTTAATGTATTAGTTGGCCGTAGCAGGAAATTATATGCACAGTGCTTAGGTGCACTGTGCACGTAATTCCTTGCTACGGTAAACTAATAGATTACATAGAACTTGATAAAAATACAATAAATCAAAACATACAGTACAAACTATTATCAGCCAGGACTTACAAGCTAGACATTTTTGTGCGAGCAGGAATAAGGCTCAGAGCCAAGTTCTGCAGTTTGCTAAACCATTAGACAATCTCGTTAAATATAGTATTTATTTCAATAATACGGCAGCAGGAAGATCACAAGTTCACCTTTCAAATGCACTCAGCAATTTTCAGTACAGCACATAAGTACAAATAAACTGGACTCAATTATTTCATCATACAAGCTCAGCCTTTAGAGGTTATGACGCTCTATGGCCAGTAAAACAGTGCAGCAATTAAAAAGTTTAGAAGTGTGCTTTGGCTAGCAAGAAAGCTTAAGAACTCGAGGTGAGGCCACTACAGTATTTATGCGGCTTGCTGTGGGTTCACCTCAGTGGTCGCAGGTTCATCAACACAAAATGCGCTGAAAAGTTCAGGAATGCTAGCCACTAAGGTAGTTATAGAACCTTTCTGCAGACCGTCTTTAATAGTTACACATACTAACACAAATAATGCTAAAGATGTGACAAGTACATTCGGCGTTAACGAAGAGACTTGCGACTAGTTAGGCGGTCATAGAAACAAACAGCTGCTATGCGGTCGCCCATTCGTAAATGGGGGCTGCATTGATGCCAAATTCTGGTAAAGGTCACCAGAGCAAATATTGACGCTTTCAAGCAGTGATGAGACAATTTCAGTTAAGCTAATATTTTGCGGATGCACCTCGGCCACTAAAAAAATTTTAAATCAATCTGTGAAGGTGGGCAACACAAAGGAAGTTAGCAGAACGCCACAGCGAGCTGGCTCACTTCAGCGGTCGCCGGCACAGGCAGGCAGGCAGGCAATGAAGTTTATTTTAGGTCCCGAGGAGCTACTCCGAGAACCCCTTACGGGGGAGGAGCCCCCGCAGGCCGCACGCACGTCGGGGCGGGCAGGCCGTGCCTGACCACCGCGTCACGGGCCCTCTGGTCTTAAATGAAAAATTTGCTTAAAAGTCTGCAGGTGTCTTAGCCATCAATAAAGTTGCTCCAGGGTTTTTGCAGGCTTGCTTCAGTGGTCGGACGCAGTAAAAATTCTAATGGTTTGAGGGATACATTGGGCTTTAATAAAATTACTATTATTTCAGCCGTTACAGACGCAAACACTACACATGTCCAAAAGGAGTTATTAGGCACTTGCTTCAATACAAAAGCAAACTTAGTTCACAGATACTAGAAGTTACAAGATACTTGTTGTGATTGAGTGGTCATCGACACAAATTCAACTTAGGAGTTGACAGGCTCCAAGGACTCTAAGCATGTTAACAGAAGCTGAATGCGGCCTTTACCGTGGTCGCAGCGAAACACTGCTGAAGAAGTCACAAGTATGTTGGCGACTACAGATTTAACTAAATGCTTGCAGCATGCTCGCTTCAGCGGACAGAGACACAAAAACGCATTGTATGAGTTCACACGTACCATAAGTTAACATACGATTTGTGCGGCCTTGCTTCAGCAGTCACACACAAACACTAATTCACACTAAAAATTCACGGGTATCACATGACCTCAACGGAAGTTACAAGAGGATGAATGTGGCTGGTCTTCCATAGTTACAGATACAAATACTTCTGAAAAGATCACAGGTCCCTTTTCCTACGTCCTCCTTGTGGTATAAATTAGTTGTAGTCGCTACGGACTAGACCACTTGCTTCGCTTTCACCAGGGCATTGCCGACAAGCTCTTCTACAGATGTTGCTGATTGCTCTACGACGTCAATCGCCTTCATCGAGCCCCAAAGCAGCTCCTCATTGACCACTTCAGGCACTTATTGTCAAGGATGGTGGATGATATGCTTCGTGCCTGCTGCACGTACCACAAGCTCACGAGCGCTTATCATCCATAGATAATGAACTACTTTCCCTATATTTCGCATGGCATCACAAAGATTTTCGCCGCTTTATTTACTGTTTCGCACTCTTCCTGCCTTATGATTCGAAACTATCCTGCTTTCAACTGCTCATTTGGCACAGCATATGGCAGTAACGTCGTTGATAGAGGCTGTTCACCACAAGATGCCCGTTACCGACTCTCTGCGTCGCAAGTATATATGCCAGAATATCTTTATGGCAGCCGGCACAGAAGCGTTCAGTCGCTCCCGGATCTCTAGTCCTTTTATCATCGCCATTTCGCGGCGTTGGCCAACCAGAGAAGCTTCAATCCTCTTACACTGGGCCCCACAAGGTACTACTGCCACTCGGTAACGTCAATTGCAATATCACTTCTATGGCCATTGCTTCTTCGACCTACCCGCTGCCAACTGGCGTTGTGCACGTTTCTAGACTAAAACCTTATCGCGCTGTTAATTAGCTCTTCGCCGCCATAGAAAGAGCAGCGATGGTGCCTCAACTGCCGATGCATGAGGTTAAGGCAGGTACATTGATGAACGCGAGGTTCGGCAGAGCGATGAAGACGACGATCATGTTGGACGCGTTCGCGTTTGGCGGTTCAGCCGTCTTGTCCTGCATTTCTCTGTACATCTTTTGTAAATATACACTTGGCTTACATCTCGCCTCCATCACAATATTTATGTAGTTCAGAAGTAATACTAATTCCTCACAAGACGATGCGAAAAATAGTGTTTAGACAAAACTTGGCAACGCAAGCCGTGCAAACCTGGCCCAACGAAATATCATACAACCCTGGTTCGTTACCCCGAACAACTATCAGATTAACCACCCATTAAGTATGAACTAAAGAGATACAGCAGGCAGCACGATAGGTTTTGAGAATAGACGAAAGTGAAAGGTGGAAGAGGGAGATAGGAAATGGAGACTACCAATTTCCCGCGGCGAGGCAATCCGGGAGTGCCGTCAAGGTGAATCCGAGTACAAATAGGTGCATTGCCTTCATTAAGGCCCCTAAAGACCAAATGACTAAACGTTGGCCTAACCCCCAGGATCCGCCTTTTCTTGGACATGGTTAAGCCCCGCATGGTCCCCATTTGTTCTTGTCCGTGATGTGAAAACACACGAAGCGCCCGCTGAATGGGATGCCATTACGAGGTCGTAACGACATATTTCACAGGTCTTGCTTATATACAGTCATTACCAGTAATATTGCTTTTATTGATGCTTTTAAATACCGATAGCATTTCTTGTGTCACAAAAGGTTGTAAAAATAAAGGCTTTTCAATTTGAGTTTGGATATACTCGCTCGTGTCAAATACTGACCCGCAAGAGACCGCACGTGCAAATCTGATAGTTGTTCGTTACCCCGAACAACTATCAGATTAACCACCCATTAAGTATGAACTAAAGAGATACAGCAGGCAGCACGATAGGTTTTGAGAATAGACGAAAGTGAAAGGTGGAAGAGGGAGATAGGAAATGGAGACTACCAATTTCCCGCGGCGAGGCAATCCGGGAGTGCCGTCAAGGTGAATCCGAGTACAAATAGGTGCATTGCCTTCATTAAGGCCCCTAAAGACCAAATGACTAAACGTTGGCCTAACCCCCAGGATCCGCCTTTTCTTGGACATGGTTAAGCCCCGCATGGTCCCCATTTGTTCTTGTCCGTGATGTGAAAACACACGAAGCGCCCGCTGAATGGGATGCCATTACGAGGTCGTAACGACATATTTCACAGGTCTTGCTTATATACAGTCATTACCAGTAATATTGCTTTTATTGATGCTTTTAAATACCGATAGCATTTCTTGTGTCACAAAAGGTTGTAAAAATAAAGGCTTTTCAATTTGAGTTTGGATATACTCGCTCGTGTCAAATACTGACCCGCAAGAGACCGCACGTGCAAATAAAAGAATAAAGGTGTACTGTTAGCTCCCACTTAATTATTTCTGATTAACAATCAGATTTCTTAAAGTAGTATGCGTCTAGTCACGGCGTAGCAATACATGAAACCAGCCCATATGAAACCAGCCACTGCTAAGTTACAGAAATCCAGAGTACTAGTCTGTTTGGGACAATCATAATTGCTTGATTCATTTATTGCAATATTGTTTGAACGCGTTCAGGTCATAAAGTGAGCACGTTATTACAAACCTTCTGAATAACTTGTATTTTATTTAGATTTGTTATCGCAACACTACTGCAATTCAGGGTTGACAAATTCTACGCACCTGTCTACGTAAGTTTAAAGGAAATGTGATGTCACATTTTCTTTTTCTGTAAAAGACTCATTTTAAGCCTAATTTGCATCATTCAGCCAAGAAATACTATCCCAATAATTTTCCTGAATTGCAAGTCATTGTGTCGTCGTCGTACAGTCAGCGTGATGCCCTCATGCTCATGGGAGACCTTGGCAAGCAAGTGCCATAGCAATGTGGGCCGATACCGGATGCAGTGTATACGCATGCAGTCGAAGTCACGGAAGTCTCAAAATTACCATTATTAATTTTAAATGGATGTGACTTCAGCAATATGGTGTTTCTCTACATTGCTTGAACGCTAATCACGTTAACTTCGACAGTCATCGTGAGGAGACTCTGCCGTAGATTTCATCATGCCTAAAGGTAGTATTATTTGTAGCAATAGCTTTCAGTGGGAAGCTTTATCAAATACCTAGGCGAAGTCGAAGTAACTCAGGTTCATATGTACGCAATTGTTGATTATCTCCCGAAACGTTATGTACTATTAAAAAAAAAGCTTACGATATAGTGATAGCCCCCACGAGAAATAGTGATGAGTTGAGGGTAATAAATTATTGCTGTTAAGGTAATTTATGTGGTGCTTAGCAGTGATACTTTCCAGTAACTTGGAGCAGGTACTTGTAAGATAGATAGGCTGTAATAGCCAATATGTGATGTACCGCTGCCCTTATCAAGAGGTAATACTTTGTATGTATGTATGTATGCTTTATTTCCACAAAAAGTAAATACAGCCTTGCGGGGGTAAAGTGGGGAAAAAAGCTGCTTGTAGCAGCTTGACCAGCCCCAAAAACCCGTAAAACAATAAGGAGCAGCAGAGCGGAAATACAGTTTTCTCAAGTACTTACAATTGAAGCACTACAACATATCATGCATACGAGATCGCAAACCGGGCGAGAAAAAACAAAAACAAAAAGAAAACACGAACAAAAGTAAGAGATTTTGTGCAAAACCTCACAAAATCTCACTGCACTTGATAAGCTTATAGGCAATGTACAACTCACATATGAGAGAAAAAGTCAAGAATATTGGGAAGAGAACAAGACACAATATCAATTTTGTTAACAATAAGATCATTTAGTAAGCGAGGTAGCCTGGAGCGCAGCATTTGTGATCCATATTTAGTGCGCGATTGTGGTACGTGCCAGTACTCTGGCTTTCTTGTACTGTATGGGGTTTCGCGTAGCTTCAAGTTAACCATAAAAGTAATGTGGTTTATGTTTCTTTTCTGTTCATTTTTATACGCAAGCACTAGACGATACTTTAAAAGGGCCTGTACTTTCGGTGTCTTAAGTTTATGAAATAAATAAGCTGAAGGGAAATCATATGGTTTATTACAAATAGCGCGAAGAGCCTTCTTTTGCAGTATGTACAACCTGTTGATATTTGTTTCCGAAGTGGTAGCCCAGACAAGACAACAATAATTTAAATGGCTGAGAAAAAGTGAATTATATATCATGCATTTAATAGAGTAGGGAAGATAGTTCAAGGAATAAAAAATTCCAGTGATTTGTGAAAGCTTACTAGCTAGAAAATCTATATGGCTATGCCAGGTCATAGTATGGTCAAAAAATACACCTAGCAATTTCACCGAATTAACAAGTTCAATTGTAGAATTGTTCATTAGCAAATCTTCCTCGATAGTGATTTGCGTGTTCTTGGCGCGAAATAACACCGCCTTAGTTTTTTTGCGAATTTATAGTCAAACCGTTATCAAGTGACCATGCGTACAGTTTATTCAAAACTGCATTAGCTCTTGTAATCAATTCGGCAGCGCGGTTAGATGAAAAGAATAACGTGGCATCATCAGCATAAATTACGTAACGTGTATCAACATCAATGTTTACTAAATCGTTAATAAATATATTAAATAGAAGAGGCCCTAAAATACTGCCCTGGGGTATACCTACCTTGACCGAGCGAACTTCATATTTAAAGCTACTTACTTGTACAAACTGCTGTCTGTGACCAAGATATGACCTAATCAAGTCAAGTGCAATGCCGCGTATACCATAGTGATTTAACTTACTAAGCAAGAGATCATGATTTATAGAATCGAAGGCCTTTGAAAAGTCAACAAATACTCCCAATGTTAACAAACGTTCCTCAAAATTATTTAGAATTAGTTTTTTCTGTTCAAGCAAAGCTAGCTGCGTTGACATATTTTTCCGGAAAGCATACTGATGCTTAGTTATCAAATTGTGCTTGTCCAGAAAGTCTGATATTCTGCAAAAAATAATTTTTTCTAAACACTTCGAAAATATAGGGAGAATAGACACAGGTCTATAATTAGATAGGGCAGTTTTGTCGCCTTTCTTGAACAGTGCAACTACTTTTGCCATCTGCATTTTATACGGGAATACACCGGTAGAAAGGCAGATATTATAAATATGTGCTAGTACTGGAGCGATTATGTCTATTACAAATTTCACAGGCTTGATTTTAATGTTATCAGCATCGCAGGAGTTGCTATTATTTAGTGCGGAAAACAGTAAATTTACTTCTGAAGTGGTTGTGGGACGCAAAAGAATTGAATGCACACAGTTCGTTTTAATGAAACGGCATGCGTTGTCATTCACATTGCATTCAGGTAAATTAGAAAAATAATCATTAAGACAGTCGGCCAACTTCGCGTCAGGTATTTCCTTTCCATCAGAAATTATACGCAACCCTGCCGCTGAATTGGGCACTCTATTTAGCAAAGAATTAAGCCAGTGCCATATCTTATTGGTATCTTGCCTGCACGTTGCGAAGGATTGCTTATAAAACGTAGTTTTCGCAGCACGTAATTCCTTAGTTAAGCCATTGCGAAATGTTTTAAACACTCTTAAATCATCAGGATCCCGAGATATGAGGAATTTATTGAATAATCTTGCTTTCTCTTTTATCTTTTTAAATAATTGAATAGTTACCCAGGGTTTACGTATCCTTGATGGTTCGGATACTTTAGGACGGGAAGGAAAATGTTTATCATAATAGGAGAGGAACGTTTCCAGGAAAGCACCGTAGGCGCTATCAGCACTTGTAGCAGCAATAACACTATCCCAGACTACGTCACGTAAGTCATCGCGAAAACGCACTAGACGTTCTTCAGTTATAATTTGCGAGAAGCAGACTCGTTCTGGTGGTCTTTTATCTTTCCGTTTGACAGTGAAGAATACCGGCATGTGATCACTCAAGCTGTATGAAATAGTGCCACATTTAATACTATTTGATCCGTAGTTAGTAATAAACAAGTCAAGGCATGTGGACGTATCGCAGGTAATTCTGGTAGGAGTGTTGATAACATTGGAACACCCATACATTTTCAAAAGCAATTCAAAGTCGCGTGTGATATTGCAATCAACCAGCATGTTTATATTGAAATCGCCACCGCAAATGAATTTATACTGTAATTCAACAATGTATTTTAAGAGTTTCTCGAAAAAGAGAAAAAAGCCTTGGAGATTGCCTCGCGGCGGTCTGTAGACAACAGAGTAAACAGTGCGCGCATGTAACACAGACAATACCTCATAGTCATCGTTAACACAAGAGAATTCTTGAACACAGTTGACTTTAAATGAATCGCACACAATTAAGCTAACCCCGCCACCGCGCGAAATCATTCTTGATCGTGTAAAGCACTCGTACCTTGGCAGACACCAGGGGACCGTACAATCACTGTACCACGTTTCAGAAAGCATTATGAAATGAAAACGAAAGTTTAGGCTGCTGAAGAAAATGTCAAGTTCATCTTTTTTATTTTCACCGACTGGCAGTTGATATGTATGCAACTAATCGATCCACCACTTTGTGAGCTTACATTGTCATGAAGATCTGACAAAAACATTTTGTTCGAGTGTCCCAAAATCATTTTATCTACAACTTACTTACGCTCCTAAGCTCGAGAAACGATCTTATCCAGATCTGCAGGCGACTTTATCAAGTGTGCGCGATCGCCCTCACTCTTTCTTATAAACACTTTTCCAGCGCGGTAACGACTTTGCGTCGTTTACAAGCTATAGGAAAGGTGTGTTCGTTAATTGAAAATTCAAACATTATTTTTACTTATTTAGCAACCTACTGGCATCCCGATATAAAAAAACACTTATTTGTTATGTAGCCTGGACCAGCCCTTTTGGTAGTGTTATAGCGAAAAAGTAGATGGCTCAGAACACCTTCATTATAGATGATGTCATTAGCGGAAGCGCGGTCTTGTGAAACTGGCAAGTTCGGTAATGTTCTATCATCGCGCGTGAGGACATGTGAAACGCGCAATAAATTTTAACTGTGCTTGCGTGCAAGATTATGATCATATTTAGCGCTATATGTATTAGCTGTCACAGAATCTGAAAAGGGTCGGGCAATGTCCGGAGTAAAAGTGCTGTTTTCGGCGCCCATGGAACTTTCCCGCTTGTGCAAGATGACAGATCCCTGCAAAGAGAGGCCTCCAGGATGTTCTACAAAACAAAGATAAATGCGTCCAATGCAAACAGGCAGCTATCTATCAGATCCCACTACAGTATGGGAAAAGTTGGGTTGGTCAAACTAGGTGTTAACTTAATGAACATCTGAAAGATCACAACAATAAAATTCAAAGAAAAAACGGTGGTCATCTTGCCAATAACTGTAGAGATTGTCTTTGCGAGCAGCATTTATTCGCACGTTCAATAGTAGGCCGGAACGAGGAGACATGCACTTAGGAAATCATAGAAGTCATGGTAATAAGACGGTCAAGTGACGATTATGTAAGCGTGCCTTCCCTCTGGCTTTCCAAGAAAGCAGTTGCTTACCTCGAAAACAGTGCACAGTGAAAGTGCGCGTACCATAATATATCTTATATGTTAGCTCATGTTCTGTTTTGGAATACCGAGTTGTAAGTAGCATTTCGTTTGTCCTGTACCATTAACCCCCCCCCCCCCCCCGCCCCCCGGTCTCTGTCCGCGTCTTCTAGCACACAACATATCATCGAAATGCATAATCAACTTCACCAAATTTTCACCTTGTCCACATATTAGCCTTCATTGCTTGCTGTCTGCCATAGTCTCTTCTTGCAACCAGATAAATAGAAAGTCTGAACTAGACCCGTTCGAGCAAGTTTGCTAAAAGGCGCTACACAAGGGTTATCCTTCGGCATATCATCTTGCGGGTCCTTAGTCTGCAGTTCGTGCCACGTGATGACTGAAACGAGAATGAATATAGGATGGTTGATACCTCTGTTAAAAGAAAGTGATCAAAACACGAAATTGAAATTTTTATTTTATGAGGCAGTGGCAGCATTCTTGCAACTTCTGCACAGTGTTTTACTAATTACAGTTTCGATGGAAGGGTGAAGAAATAACGGCAATGGCAAGCACGTGAAGCGTGCGCCTGGCGTGCTTGCTAAACAGCACTCCAGACGCTACCAGGCATCATCGTATATTCAGCGCGATTTTGAGCGCGTATGTGGCGAAATTGTGTCATTACAGCTGCTGCGACAACGCACGCGAGCGCACATACGCGTGTTCAAAGTTAAGCAGACGCGCTAAATTCCCCTGAGCCACGACCGCGCTACTAATTGGGGATGGTTGTCGGTGATCACATTAAAAAATGGAAGGGAAGTTTATTTATACAAAAACATATTAACAAGAAAAGGTTTTATAATAACCGGGATTATTTCACGCTCGTTTCAAGGACTACTCACTTAGACAAGGATGCATTCGAGCAATGTATCTAAGTCCAGCAACAATATAGCGCTTGGAAAGTTACGTACTTTTAGAGTACAACCGCAAAAAGAGTAGCCAACGCTGTCCCCCGTAGGCGTTAGCTGAGTTAGACTGCAAGAAACTTCGAAAGCGCTATCCAATTTACTACCCTTATAGATGTCAAGGCTTTTGCAACAAATATACAGCATGAAGAGCTCAATTATGATAATAAAAAAACTCTACCCTTTCGATGCCCACTTCCAGAACCATTATGCGGCATAAAACGGCAAAGTGTCACTGCAGAAGAGTTCGAGGCACTACTATCTTTACTACCATTACGGGTTTCCTGGCTGCCGGCAATGTTGTCTGCGAAATTACTTAGTGACAAAAGAAATGACGCCTAAGAATTTCCTTTGCAACAAATATACGTCAAAAGAGGGCGATTTTTTTATAAAGCAACCCTTTGTAACCTTTCTACGCGTACTTTCTTAAAGAGGTACAAACGGGCAATGAATCGCCATTTCCCGAATTATCGTGATGGTGATGGCATGACGTACGTACATGGTCGACCGCATCTAAGGTGAACATCTCTTTAGTATTCAAGACATCATAGAAGCTGATGTTCAGTACATAATTCAAAAAATTATTATTGTGTTTATCGACACCATGATCACACATCGTATAACGAACATTTAACTCGTGAAGTAGAATAAACGCTGTTGTTTCACCGGCTTGAATACTTTTGAGGTGTTCACCTTAGATGTGGTCGACTGTGTACATACATTGGACAAGTTTTCGGTGAAGCCCGTCAATAAACACGAGCCAGAGACAGTTAGGTTTTAGTTATAGCGCAAACATAACCATAAGAAACATAGTGGGAAATTGTAGAAAGTTTACTGATATTAGTGCTCTTAAAATAATTACGGTATATGTTAGCAAACTAGGAGACTGTCGAACAAAAATTTCTCAGTGCAGCGCAGCGTATATGCCCATCTACAAGATCATTTTTCATTTCTTTCACTGATAGTAAAACAGCCACCTTGTGAATACATGCACTAACCCTAGTATATATTTCCATGGTTTACAAATATGCGCGTGTAGGCACAACCACTCTGCTGCAACTTACTCCATACTCACCTTTTAGTGCACTCACAGTGAAAACGGAATATATTTAGTTTGGTGATAGTGTCAACACTACTTTCTGACACCAGAGCTGAGCAGTATCAAAAATGAAATCTTAAGAGGACTAATTGCGGCCCAGGCAAAAAATTTCTGCAGGATTAGAGGGTGTGCTGAGGGTGGTAAGTGAGCAAAGTTGGATAGTGTGGGAGTTCAATACCAGTTTATATAGAAATTCTTACAGGCCTCTTCTCTCGCTACTTGGAGACCTAAAATTATGCCTGGTATCCTGAAACACCACGACGTTGCAACAAGCTTATAATAAATACATGTGGGAGGGAATGGTATAGGTTATGTGCAGTAATAGTTTAATGTGTTTGGGGTTATTAAGGCTCCTTAAATATAGCTGCTAAATATTCATTGCGCACAATTTATGACACTATACATAGCGGGTAGTTTGCTTTATTTAGTATGATAACTAAATGTGACGTGCTTTTCACCACATTTTGCGTGGTAATATTTGAACTAATATGTACCTATTTTGGTGGGATTATGTACTAACTCAATGCTAATTCAAATTGCATTTGCACTTTGAAAACATACCTGGCGGTGACCTGCGGCTTAAAGGATCAATTTGTGTAATATTTATACCCTTTGTAAATATTCACTCAAAACTTTTATATGAAGCGCGTTGAATGTTACCCTCACCCCCCCCTCCCCCTTCCAAGCGAACTGATTTTGAGACCTAGGGCGCTATAACGTAAAATGATTCCAAACTGTTTTCATTCCATTTTCAGTAATCAGCCTCCCCGATTGCTCAAAACATTTTCGGGCCACTCCCAACTTCGCCTGTCTGTCACGCGACGTCACGAAAACCGCGATAGCTCCCCATCTGATATAACGTGTACACACTGATTATGCATGAATAAACCGCACAAAAGAAAAAATAATCATTCCTGATTCAACGCCTTTTCACCATTAGCCCTCTGCTATGGGTACAATGTTTTCTGGCTACGCCCACTTCGCCTGTCTCTCACGCGACCTCACAAAACCGTGGAGACTCACAACGTCAGAGTGACGTGTACGTGAAAAATAATGCAATAATATGCCGAACAAAACTGAAACATTTTCTGAATAGCCACAGACAGCCCCGTTCCGAAAGGAATATAAGATGGCTGCCCGCCGATCATTCAGGCCACTCGCACCTGCCGGTGAGCATGTATTTATTTGCGCATAATAAACCTTTTTGCGTGGCAGTAAAACGTTATCGAGCCCTTTCTGCATGCATACGACGTAGCTCTGCCCACTCTTCCTTGCTGAGGATCCGTTTTAGCGGCATTCTTATCCTTCCGTTGCACGCCGCCGCGATTTTCGACCAGCCACCGCAAGCGAAGTAAGGCGAAGTGGACCAATCGGAGAAGCCGGCACCACCCTCTTGATGTGGTTATCTATTTTCACTTTGCTGGCTCGGCCCCATCGAAACCCTCTCCACTAGAGCGTGCTGCTCGCCTCTTTTCAGCCAATTAAGAAAAACCGCTGAGTGTAGACAATGTTATTGATTTTGAAAGTCAACAAAGGTGCCCTCGTATAAACGCGGAGTGTTTGATTGGGTTGTTCAGACAACGCTGCGGTCACCGCCCGACGCTTGCGTGGGTTTGACGTCAGGAGTTTGGAATCAAAACAGTTTGGAATCATTTTTGGTTAAAGCGCCCCTAGTTTGTATTTTGTGCATATACTGGTTAAGTTAAGGATAAGTTATTTTAAAGGGCCTTTGAAACAGCTTTTATGGAGCTCGAGAGAATG
>NC_051160.1:77094282-77123539 GCF_013339745.2 Dermacentor silvarum
TGAGTGTGAGTGTGAACATGAGCGAGTGGTTGTGAGTGGAACTGAGTGTGAACGAGGTGAGTGCTTGAACGATAAGCAGAGGTGATATCGGTTCACCTAGCTCGCGGGAAAATGGAGGCACGTTGTGTGCACAAGCTCACTCGCGGTGATGACTTATCGCACTAGCAGGTTGTGCACGCCAAGATAGAAACCACTCACTAAGGTCGTAATAATCCAAGGATCAGGCATGAGTGAGACAATGTGTAATGAGATGAGCGGATATATTATATTGCTATAGCAATTATATGGACACCCCAAGCGAACTTCTGCCGTGGTCGTGGACGTCGTTGTGAGGTTCCGTAAAAAGTCCAAACAAGGTAAAATCGTCGCCGCGTGCCGGCGGTACGCTGCGTATGCGAGTACAAGCTTGCGAGGGTCAGCTGACACCTGCTGCTCCATCTCGTGCGCGCGAGGGCAAATGCGGGGCGGAAGCGGGCTGCTTCTGTCGCGCGTCAGGCACGGGGGGGGGGGGGGGTGGGGGGGGGGGGGTAGGGTCGTCTTGCTCCTGCGGCGGCCGCGTGGGTGTCGTATCGCAAAGCGATCTGCGACGTGGAAAAAGTGCGCGCCCGCGCGGGCCTCCTCTTCAAAGCGATTTGCGACGTGAACTATGTTCAACTAGAGCCGGTAACTTCGTATACGCTGTGTTTTCGACGTTTTGTTCGCTTTGAAGCGACAGGCGGCATGAAGGTCAATTCGCTCGCGGCTATAGTTGCGCCTCCTTACTCCAGCGTTCTGACAGCGAGTTTCCGCGGTCATCGAGCGAGATGCGTTCATGTTTACCTGATCGCGCGTGACACCGTGCTTGTCTATTTAGTTAGTAGGCGAATGTTTGCAAGTTTATACGGCCCATTAAACTACTATCCTTGCTTCGTATAGCTCTCTATATACTAATTTGCTATCGCAATCGAAGCTTTGCCTTTCGGGCGAAACTGCGACATTTTCTTTAATACACCAGGGAATATGTATGGGCTGGAGTGCTGATGGCAGACATATCCAAATAATGACCGGCAAATTTTGCCATGACTTCCACTGAGTGAAAACGTTTAATACCGTGTGATTTGCTACATCTTCCCTGGTCATCCGTCTTCAGAGAGTGGAATGGCTCCTCATTTTCTTCCTGCTTCCCTCTTAAACGTACACGTAGAGGCTCCTTATATAAACGGGCAGAGCGGAAGAGGGACTAGCCAAGTTAGCACAGAGTAACAGACATGCACGCTCGCAAACATAGAGAAAAAACGAAGATGCAATGATAGATACCAATTTGTTCTCCCTTTTGTGTTTGTTTCGGCGTTAAGTGGTTGACTAAGTAGGCGGACAGTCAATCTCGCCCTCTATTTACCGCTCTCTTGGCTCAATCCGACCGAAGGGAAGCTTAGCGAGCATGGGCGGCAAGCATGCACACGTCTAATGTCAATGACAAAGAGATGGACAGAGAGAGTTTGGGGCTGACGTCAATGTTTATGTCACCATGAATAAAGTAAAACAGAAACTTTAGTCGTGCTAGTTTTGCTCTACTTTGCAGTGTTAATAAACCAGCTCTCTTTATTAATTTAGTCATGAATTCGTTAATTTGTATTTATTAAAACATAACCTTATTGCCTTCCTCTGCACCCCTTCCATTCTTGCAATGAGTTATTTTGTGTACGGAAACCAAACAATATTGGCGTGCTCCAGGACTGTTCGAACAAGCATTTTCTAGGCCAGCAAGTTTTATCTGGGGCGCAAGACGAAGGTGTCTTCTCAGAAAGAACAGTCGGGTTAGTGCTCAGCATGTACATTGATTTCCACTTGAGGATATTTTGTTAACATGGCTTTCCCATCGGAGAGCGTATGTTAAAGTGACACCTAAATATTTACGCTAAAATGCACAAGTGAGAGGATTGTCATTATTAATGTAAGTAAACTCAGATATCTGTTTCTTTCTTACTGTTAGTGTTACACATTTTTCGGCATTTAGAGTCATCTGCCACTCCTGACACCAAGAAAAGGCAGAATTTTTTATATGGTGATTATCACGGTGATTAATTTCGCGGTACGAAATATAATAGTCAGCGAATAGACGGATGTTGCCATGTAATCAAGAAGGCAAATCTTTTATGTATATTAAAAATAAACCTGGGTCCAAAACACTGCCTTGGCGCACTCCCGATGCAACAAGTGCTAAATTGGAAGCGGTATAGATCGGCACAGTGACTCATGACTGTACTCACTGACACTCGCACTCATTTCAAAGAGGTGAGTGCAAGTGAGTGCCAGTGAGTGTGAGTGTGAGTGGAGGTGAGTACGAGTGAGTGCCAGTGAATGTAAGTGTAAGTGAGTACGAGTGCGAGTGATTGCCAGTGAGTGTGAGTGCGAGTTAGTGCCAGTGAGTGTGAGTGCAGGTGAGTGCGAGTGAGTGCCAGTGAGTGTGAGTGCAGGTGAGTGCGAGTGAGTGCCAGTGAGTTTGAGTGCAGGTGAGTGCGAGTGCGAGTGAGTGCCAGTGAGTGTGAGTGCAGGTGAGTGCGAGTGCGAGTGAGTGCCAGTGAGTGTGAGTGCAGGTGAGTGCGAGTGAGTGCCAGTGAGTGTGAGTGCAGGTGAGTGCGAGTGCGAGTGAGTGCCAGTGAGTGTGAGTGCAGGTGAGTGCGAGTGCGAGTGAGTGCCAGTGAGTTTGTGTGCAGGTAAGTGTGAATGAGTACCAGTGATTGTGAGTGCAGGTGAGTGCGAGTGCGAGTGAGTGCCAGTGAGTGTGAGTGCGAGTGAGTGCCAGTGAATGTGAGTGCCGGTGAGGGTGAGTGCGAGTGAGTGTCAGTGAGTTTGTGTGCAGGTAAGTGTGAGTGAGTACCAGTGATTGTGAGTGCAGGTGAGTGCGAGTGCGAGTGAGTGCCAGTGTGTGTGAGTGCGAGTGAGTGCCAGTGAGTGTGAGTGCAGGTGAGGGTGAGTGCGAGTGAGTGCCTGTGAGTGTGAGTGGAGATGAGTGCGAGTGCGAGTCAGTGTCTGTGAGTTTCAGTGCAGGTGAGTGCGAGTGGCAGTGAGTGCGAGTGTGATTGAGTGCTGTGAGTGTGAGTAGAGGTGAGTGTGAACGTGAGTGAGTGTGGGGCCTGGAAAAAAATTATGGTGAGTGAGCATGAGTGAGTGTTCTCCCACACTGCCGACCTATGTACACTCTAATCTTGGTAACCTATAAGTATACCTATAAACACGAGTAACGAATAAAATAACGGTTACATCGTCCGTCCTTTTGATGTTTTCATTATATTGCTCACGTTAAGGGTTACAATGACAAAACTGAGTGCGACTGGAGCTGTTTATTAGTTACTTTGATCTGCTGCCAGCATGTAACCTCTATATTTGTAACCTATAGAATTTGAAGTAACCTTTAACCGAGACCTCACATAAGTAACCTTTAACCTAGACACGCCGGCGCCCATGTCGGCGCGCGGGCGCCGGCATGTCTCGGTTACAAGGACCGACCGCCATATAGGCGCCCGCCACCGTACCGGAGGGAGAGAGAAAAATCCGACGGTAGGGAAGCGAGTTCGCGGCTCACGTTCCAGGCAGTTTTTTTAGGAGGCGTTTGCTGTGCATGTGTGTTTTGTTGCTGGTTTCGCGCCAATTTCTTCAGTGGCAATGGCAGTGACGAACCGGGACTTGTTTGAGATAGCGTGTGGCCGCTGCAAGGATTCATTTTGCGACTGTGAGAGCTACAGTGTCCTCAGTTCGACAAACATTCGCTGCGAATACTGTGACCACAGCCCCGGGCCGCATGAAAGAACAGACGAACTTGGTAAGTGTTCTTGTATTGTGCTGGTTTGTCTGTGTTCAGTATATAATTAGGCTGCAGCTTTTCTTTCATCAGAGGAGAGGGAATTAAGTGGAAAAAAAGTAAGCAAAGGGGTAAGCAGCGATTCTCGCGGAAACGCATCGGTGTTTCTGCCACGCTCAAAAGGAAGCTTTAAGGCCCGTCCACGTTACCGGCACGGCAACTCGCCGCGCGAGTTGTCGGCACATTTGTTTCTATATATCTTGCGATTCTTCCATGGATCGGCCAGGGATCGGCCATTTGTACTTGCTGAATGTTGTCTTGTGTAGAGCGCGTTCATGAGGAGGCTGTTATTTGCAAGGAAGGTCCGGAAGCACCGGGCAAGAAAAAGTGCAGATTTAGTTGTGTCTCCGGCACCCCGCGCAACTATTACAAATGAGGACGCTGCTTTTGAACTACAAGTTTGTTCCTTAACGTCTTTAATCAGCATTAGAAGCAACATCATGCCAAGTCTATTTATCTGAGCATGAAACCATGCGAAACAACGGGACAACACGAGAACTCGGGCACGTGGTGCTGTTTCTTTGTGTTCTCTTCTGGCTGCCCCGTTTTGCGCTGTTTCACGCTCAGATACGTACCAACTGGCGCGCTTACAATCCGTGTTGCAGTCTATTTCTTTGTATACATTCTGGCCAGGGAGGGGCGCTGCCATTTATGCAAATAATTAAATTCTTTCCAGGCCCTAAGTTCCTCAAGTATGACTGCTGCATCACTTGACACGGACAGAATAAGAACCCTGCTCACGGTGATCCTCCCAGACTGCCGCAATAGACACATTTTTGCTGGCAGCAAGCCGAAGTGATCACTGTCTCCACATCTGGATTCCAACGGTCACTTATTTTTTGCCTTTTGACATATTATGTTAAGAACCTAGAATATCCATTTGCGTTTTACCGAATGCTTGCTCTCGTGCCTAAAGTTGTGCTACCAGGAGACAAGCTAGTAAAAGGACTGCCCGTCTGAAGCGTCTCTTTGCGCTCCTAAGCAAGAAACATGTTATCTAGGGAGAAGGGTGGGAGAGGCTTATCCCATAAGCAGCTATTTTTTTTTTCACGTCATACATTGTTTACTTCTAGTCACAAGCAGTGCATTTACTTGCTCTAGTCATTTGTTCCCCTCACTTGTGGTGAAGGCTGGTTAATTTTGTTTTACTTGTGTATTTAGAGGCCTCAGAATTTCTTATAGACATAGGTTAAGCATTTAATTCACCCACGTAGATGGGTCTGTTTTGCAAAAACTAATGCACTCTATTTCCCTTCATTGCTCAGTGCTAGCAGATCGGTATACAGGATGTCCCAGCTATCAACGCAGCACGATTTTAAAAAAAGGAACGCCGTTACGCGAAGCAAACCTAGTGCGTATTGTTTCCAGTACAGTGGAGTAGCCGCCAGTATTTTTTTTCGTTATTGAGATCTAATTAGGTAATTGTAATTAATTACCTAACCCGAGAAGTACTGTCCTAATTATCAAAGTGTCAATGAGAAATGTGTAGAGTACCGTGAAAAACTACCGATACAACTTTCTGTTGCTCAATACGTGCTGCATAAATGTGTTTTTCCGAGTGTGAAAGAAGGCCGCGAATACACGCAGAATTACCGCGTGACTGGCCGCTCGAGGCACTTTGCGTGTATTCGCGGGCTTCTTTCACGCTCGGAAAAAGACTTTTATGTAGCACGTATTGAGCAACAGAAAGCTGTATCGGTAGTTTTTCATGGTGCTCTACAATTTTCTCATTGATACTTTGATAATTAGGAGAGTACTTCACGAGTTAGATAAATAATTTTATTACCTAAATAAATATCAGTAACGAAAAAATTACTGGCGGCTACTCCACTGCACCAGAAACAATACCCACTAGGTTTGCTTCGCGTAACACCGTTCCTCTTTTTTTAAATCGTGCTGCGTGATAGCTGGGACACCCTGTATGTCTCTGCGCTTGTGCATAAATCTAGTATTGCAGTTATCAAATAGCATAAATTGTGATATGTTTGTCATTTCACACAGTTGTGGTTCGATGACTGTATATGGGAGGTCTCATGGATCGTATATTTTGTATTATATCTTGTTGAACAAAGTACTTGTAATAAAGAATTTTGTACTTGAGAGTACTCAAACTTATTTCTAGAGAACATTCGCAGAATATTAAACGGAACAGCTTATTACAAAGGCTCAGGCGCATAGTTAGGAAATGAAATACTGACATTGCCTTCAAGTACATTTGAACAACTCATTGTCACCATATTATTGCCAGCAGCGCTTTGTAGTATGCTTTTGCTCGCCTGAACTTAATTACGTATTATAGCCAACCTACATTACTCATGAAGATGTTGCTTCCCCATGTGTTTTTCTTCATTGAGTGTGTACTTCAAGTAATTTTGTGCCTTTGGAAGATGGATTTTTAATAAATAGTGGCTTTTGTGCACAAGTAATATTGTAGGAACTGGAGACATTTTTGGCTTCCACATATTTTGGAGCAACACTAACTCAGAGGCACTATATTTTTGAAACCTACAGCTGAGTTATAAGGTCGGTCAAGCAGGGACTGTACCCTAAAGACTATGTTAAATTTAGGGGTTACTTCAGCAATTTATTCAGACGTCGCTATTGTGATTGCGCTATATTTTTATAGCTAACCTATAAATATATCACCACGTCATGATTCAAAACGTTCTGCATCTCGAATGGGGCCAATATTGTGATGCCTGTCAGTTGCCTTTGATTTCTTTTCACCACAGATTGTCATGCAGAAGTTAGAATTATGGGACTGAAAGAAAAATGTTTGCGTCAATACCAATTCGAGCGAGTTATGTGCTCTCTTCAAAGCTTTAATGAAATGCATAGACAGTGGATGTCTCTTCTTTATTCGCCCAATTTAAACATAACATCTGAGGTGATTTAAGCATAACAATCTGAGGTGAAACATATCAGTCAACCGGCAAGCATGACAATATCGGCGCAGTTCGAGATGCAAATACTTTGCAGTGGAACATTGGAAATTTTCTAGGTTGGCTATAAAAATAAAATGCAATCAAAAAGAAAAATATCCCTATAAGTTGCTGAAGTAACCCCTAAATTTAACACGTCCATTAGAGGTTACATTTGCTTTAGAAAATAGAAGACTACAGCGTAACCTCTAAAGCTACTTCTTATTTAAGGGTAGCAATGTACCTTTTATTTTATATTGGTTACAATGTACCTTATAATATATTGGTTACAATGTACCTTATATTTTGTATTCGTTACAATGTACCTTATAATATATTAGTTACAATGTACCTTATAAATGTGAATTTGTGCACTTATACTAAGGGTTACCCAGCTAAGGGTGTACTGAAGAGCGTGATGCTAGCCTATCATTCTACAAGCACCTAAAAGGCGATGCACAGTCTTATCGAGGCTCCTGAAGCATTGGCACAGTGGCTGAGCGAAATTGATCACCTGTGGATACCTGCTTTGGAGGGTACTCCGATTTCAATTTGTTCAAAGAAGTCTTGCGATATACACTTATAAGCCTGCAACGGACATTGACTGAACCAGCCTAAATCAAAACATATACATCAGTGAGCCAATGGCAGATATCGTAGTAAAGAAGTGGTTTCGTCAGCTCTCGCTATAAGTGTTGTACGCCGCGAAAGCAAATAAATACATAAATACAATACGCAATTGATTCGGAGGAGTGATACCCAGGAGCATCCTATTCAACTAACCTAGGCCAACTTAAGAATTGGCCACATTGTAAGCCGTTGTCGGACGCATGCTATCGAAAACACCGGGTAGAGGATGGCCAACTGGCTCTAAATTTAGGTGTCCGTGAAATAACACCAGCCGCGGACTAATGCGGCATAACTGGAGCTCGCTGTAATTGATTTACGGAATTACAATCGGTATATGCCCCCCCCCCCCTTGTGCCATACCATTGACGGCTAAGAAGATAAAGGCTCGCTTAATTTGACGCCTAGTGCCTTTGCAAAGGAGCTACATATGAGCATCTAGTTGAACTACACATCTGCAGTTTGTGTGATGCTAATTTTCACAAGAGTTAAATCAATGAACTCTATAGACAGAAGTTTACAGAAAGATGGATGCTTGAAGAAATGAGCAGTAGTTGAACACGGAAAGTCTGAAACGACGTTTTGACAAGGGGATTTGTTTTGCTCAGGGAAGCAACACTTACCTTAGCAGCGTTTTTCAAGCGAAGCTTGTATTGCCTCACAAGTGTGGGCGGTGGTGGTGGTGATATCAGGCTAAAAAACCTGGCTGCTTCCAGAGTAGAACCGGTGCAGGAAAATTGACCCGGTTCCAGATCATGTGACGCGCGCCACCAATCAGGGTTATTTGGTGTGTCATAGTGAGGGAAAGAGAAGGAAAGGGGTTTTGCACGAGCTCCGCCGGGCTCCCCTCGCCTCAGATTGTTCTCGGCGTCCGGATGGGAAGGCTTCACATGGTGCGTTCCGCCGAGGAGCAAGCTGCGTTTGAGCAACATTGCCGTGAACCCGCTTGGGGAACGGCTGATCGTCGACGTGTCAATTCTAGCGTAAGGGCTTCCGAAGCCCAGGCGAAACGTGAGTGGTGAGCTGCGGACCCTGAGGTTAGGGCAAACGAAGCGTAACGCCTGCGACCGCGTCGACTTGCCATAAGCTTCGCTTACCCCCCTTTTTCACGACAGGGGAAGTACTGGCAATTTTTTTATGTACGCGCAGCTCACTCTCACCTACCCTCAATGAGGGAGGATGTCGGAAATAGATTGGTGCATAGTGTGAGGTAACTGGTTTCAAAATGCTAAACATATAAGGACCGGTAACTTTGATGTTATTGGTATTTTATATCATTGCTTTGCCTATACGCGACAAACTCCGATATCGCGCCACTTTGCTATAGCACTTCCTTGCCAAGGTCACCTATGAGCATGGCGGCATGTCCAGGACTCTGTGACGCTGACACAGTGACGCCGATAGCATGACGAAGAAGATATGACGTCGATGGAATGACAAATGCGGTGTGACGATTACAGCATCACGACAATGAGATCACGATTAAATGATAACGGCGGCGTAACGGCGTGACGACTGCGACATGAGGACCACGGGATAGCGGTTGTTTTATGACGACGATTGAGTGATCACGATGAAACGACGATAAATGATTGGCGAAGCTGGTGTTACGAGAAGGGCATGACCAAGATGGCCCGACGACGACTATACTCTATGACGACAAACGCAAGATAGCGACTGTCTGATCGAAATGACGACGATGTCATAATCACGATTGAATGACGACAACATCATTACGATAGAATAACGAAGAAGGAATGACATGGATATAATAACGAAGGTCATACGACGACGACGACATGACGACAATAGGATGACGTTAGTGCAGTGATGGCGATTGTAAAACAACAGCGTGACGACGATGGCGTGTCGAGTAGAAAGTCAAAGAATGACAGCGTTGAAACGTCCTCGGGGCATGTTGAAAATGGCTGGAGGACAATTGGATGACAACAGTATGAGAGAATGGCGTGACGACGACTGTATCACAAGCTTGTATCACGACGATGACGTGACGGCGACAGCAGGAGAAGGGTCACTTAACAAAGCGGGATTGATGACTGCGGATCAATCACAATCGAATCACGACGGTGTTGTGCCCGTGAATGCACGACCTCAGTATGACGACGAGGTGTGGCGATGAGGGCATAACGAGAGTCGGATAAAAAAGGTGAAATAATGACGATGCAAGGGCTATGACGGCATCACGACCACGAGTGCAGATCTAGTCGCAATACCTCTTAGACAACTTGAGACTCTGGGTGAGCGTAGAAAGTGTGATGATGACGGCCTGACGAGAGCCAGAGCACAAAGCTACTGTGACGACCATGTAACAACCACGATGGCATCAGCAGCCCAACCACATACCTAGTAGTCAAGCTTGTAGACAGCTTAGGACACAGCTTCGGAGTAAGAGGCTATGTAGCAATATATATATATATATATATATATATATATATATATTGCTACCCAGACCGACAGACAGATTAACAGGCAGATAGATAGATGGATAGATAGGCTCAAGACGTCTGAAGTAGGCAAAAAATGGCAATTGCATAACAATGTTCTATACTTTGATACTTGGCATAAATTATTTATATAGCTAATGGTTATGCACAAAAATAACATAGCTTGCACTGGAAGCGCAATGCTAAAGAGACAGCGGAGCTGCTGGGCACCTAGCTAGTCCTGGCTTTTGGGCTAGGCTAAGTACTACCAAATCAATCCCAGCATTTTCCGGAAGTTATTGATTATTGATCGATTATCACTTAGCCATTCATTGGCTATCGCAAGGTATTGGCCACGTATTTGGGCTAGGTTAAGCACTACGAAGTCATCCCCAGCATTTCCCGGAATTTATTTATTATTTATCAATTTTAGATTTGCTATTGATTAGGTATCGATTGGATATCGCAAGGTATGGGCCACGTATTTGGGTTAGACTAAGCACTGCGAAGTCATCCCCGGGATTTTCCAGAAGTTTCTGGATTAGCCATTGATTGGCTATCGATTGGTTATCGATAACTGACTAAGTTTAAGTAGTGCCAGCCATGCTAAGGTAGACGTAGCCAGGCTCAGCTTCGCTAGTTCACAAGGGTATGTTCCATGGCGCTTGGACCCTTTCTGCACTACCGCCAGGATCGGTCCACATTTTTGGATTCAGCAGACACATTACGCCCGGCTTAAACAGCTCCGCTGTTAAAAAAAAGTACAAACTACGGAAGTACTCATCTCACGATGCATGTCGGCAGTATTGCGATTAGCATTCGAGCAATTCCACAAGACACCGTATTTCTGAAGTTTATTTAACATGTGTCATTTACCATGGGTGTTTTTTGTTACTTCATCAGTGTATGCTACATACACTGGTATCACCACACTTTGCAATGGCACTCGCTTGCCAAGGCCGCACATGAGGGCGCTGATAGAATGGTGAACAAGGAATTACATCGATAATACGATGAAGTCGGCATGACGACAATGGCATGACGACAATGGCATGACGACAATGGCATGATGATTTTCACACGATGACTATCGTGTGAACTGAGACAGTGTGACATGATGATAATGGGACGACTACCAGCATATGATGACTAGGGCAGGACGATGGCGCTATTACGAGAACCGCATGACGAAGCTGGAGCGACAACGATGCTACGACGATGGCCGCATGTCGACGGCGGTATGACAAGTTGACACGCACGTATGCTTGGGACTGCCTGGGGACGACTAAATGACAACAGAGGCATAATGACCACTCTGTGACGAAGATGGCTGACGACGGCGGTATGATTAGAGTCCGATGTCGAAGTTAGAATGACAACGAAGGAACGACCAAGAAGGCAGCTCGACGACGGGTGACAACGATTGCATGACGACGACTGTATGTCGATGACACAATGACGACGATGGCGCGAAAACGCTATGATGGCAATGGAAATGCGTGAGTGTATGATGAAAATGGCGGGAGGACGAGTTTATTATGAAGCATGTGTGGCAACGATGGGGTGACTATGGCTGCATGACGAGAGTCCGATGACAAAGCTGTGATCACAACGGCACGACCATGACGGCAATACGAGAATGTTATGGCAGTAGTTGCAAGGTAGTGACTTTCTGATGACGACGACATTAAAAGGGTTGCACAATCACGATTGAATGACAACATTTTGATTGCAATAGAATGACGAAAGACTAACGTCGATGGAACCCCGAGGGCGTTCTGTTACAACGGCATTACGACCATTGTATCAAGACGGCTGCGTAACGGTCATGGTGCCGCGGCGACAAGACGAGAATCGGGTGACCAAGTCAGGATGACGGCAATGGAACAACAACTATGAACATCACGACGGTGGCGTGAAAATAAATGCATGACGAATGTATGACGACGATGGCGAGACAATGATGGCATGACGAGAGTCACCTGTCAGATCTGGAACGACGACGATGCAAAAACTGCGAGGGAATCACGACCACGTGCACACAACTAGTTACCTTAGCAAATAGATAACTTGGGCCACTGAGAAGGGGTAGAAGTGAAGAGGATGCCATGACGACAGTAAGATCACGAATCTGGGATGACAACGATGAAACATCCGCGACTGCGCCACAACGAGCCTGTACATAGTGCCCCATTCGGGTAGACAACTTGGGCTACCCGATCAGCCAAAGAGGATAGATAGATAGATATATAGAGATAAAGATAGATAGATAGGCTCAAAAGGCTTAAGTAGTCAACGAATGCTAATTGCAATAATAAATTGACTTTTCTCACCGGGCCATGACGCAAGCAACAAATGACAAAGTCAGCTTGTCATCGTGCACGTGGCTAGAGACATGAACCTTTGTTGGCAACTTTCATAGAGTCTTGAGTATGAGAGTTCTTGTCACAAATATTATGCATAAGATGCAGCACACAAAATGTGCCGCAAAGTATTCAGTTCCCTTTATTTACTCTTATTGCTAATTCTGGTGTTATTTTGACACGAAACCAGATTATTATTAATATTATTAGTAGTAGTATTATTATTGCGATAGCAATTATAGGACACTCCAAGCGCATTTCTGCCGTCGGCGTGTGGTTCCGTATAAAGTCCAACGGCGATAAAATCATCGCTGCGTGCCGTACGCTGTGTGTGAGAGTGAAAGCGTACGAGGGTGAGCCGGCAATCGCGGCTCAATGTAGCCGCGAGCGAGGAAGGCCGGCCGGAAGCGCGTGGTTGTCTTTCGTGCGCGAGCGGCACGGGGGCGAGGCGACGGGGATGGAGGGGGCGGGGGGGGGGGGTGCGTTCTGCTCCGTTGGCTGCTGGTCACAATGCGGCCGCTCGGGCGCCGTATCTTGAAAGCGATCTGCGATGCGGGCGAAGTGCGCGCCTGCACGGGCCTCATCTTCAAAGCGATCTGCGATGGGGACAAAGTGCATGCACCGAGTGTCGGTAGCTTAGTATGCGCTCTGCTTTCGACGTTCGCGTTGAATCGAGACGAGAGACAACGCGAAGGTACATTTGCCCGCTGCTGCTGGCGCGCATTCTCACTCCGGCGTTCACACAGCGAGTGCCGCGGTCAACGAGCGAGATGTGTTCATGTTTACCTGTGCACGCGTGACACCATGCTTGTCTATTTCGTTAGTAAGCGAATGTTTACAACTTTATACAGCCAATTAAACTACAGTCCTTTCTTCGTATCGTTGCCTAGTAATTTGCTATAGCAATCTATGCTTCGCCTTTCGGGCGAAACTGCAACTTTTTTTCTACGAATACACACAAACGCAAAGACAGATGGAAATAGAAAAGGAGCAGACTTGCAACTGCCACGGACAGAGGCACAAAGCCTGCCCACTCTTTAGGAAAGAAAGGATAGAAAAGGAAGTTGTTATTAGGTGTAGGCAAGTAAAACAGAAAGAAAGAGCAAGATGACAGGCCCCATATGACACTATAAAAAATGCAGCTCTCAAAGTGCATTTGCTTTTCCTTTTTGTGGCGCTGCTTTGTAATCACAACGCCAATAAAAAAACTTTTCAAGCTCTCGCAGGACCAATAGAATGGACGTGCGGCTTTAGGCAATTAATTATTTGGCTGTTGCGACATAGCATACCAAATTACAATATTAGATTGAACCTTAAACTTTTGGTGGATCTGAATGAGCGGGAACTCCTAAAGCTTTTACATTTTGTTTACGCGTTTAGGCTGGGACAGGCTTATTGTTTAGGTTTCACCACTTGAAGCATGTAGTACGATAGTTTTAATGTTCATGTTTGCGTAAACAATTGTCGTAAACTTTTCCAGCTTGTGCGGAACATGTCCGGGTATTTTAAAACATACAACATTCTGATACTAGAGCTTGTAATGAACAAGAAAAAAACATCAAAGAGCGAACAGCTTCACTGTCAACTGCAAATTTTCTTTCTGTGTGTGTGTTGCAATAGTTACTTCTGTTAAAGCGATTTCTTGATTTTTTATTTGCTTTCATTTATAAACTCTTCTTTACAGTTTGTGAACACCAAAAACACAACATGGACATACTACTCGACGCAGAACGCCACGCTTCCGTGCTTGAATGACAAGATGATGGACATGAACGATACGCATATTACACTTAACCGATCGTTTTACGAAGGAGGTCACTGGTAAGGGCCCCAAATAGTGTATAAAATGATGCAAAAAGGCATTATATTTCTTCACTATTACTCAGGAACTCCACGGAACTCATTTGGCGATTTCAAAATTTGGAAAAAATCAAGGAAAATACGTACAATTGCATGGTACACGATGACAAAGGTACGTTTTATCTCTTGGCATTCCGAGCATTACTGAAGTTTGTCTTCGCACTGAAATTGTAAATAATAAAATAAAACATTGGCCATGCCTTATACGCAGACGACATCACGATTTGGTGTCCAGGTGGATCAGACGCGGACATTGAACAGGCGCTACAAGAAGCACTAAATGTAATGGAAGAATTGTTAACTGAAACAGGGCTCAGCCTCTCACCTACGAAGTCTGAGTTATTGCTGTACAGGCCGGCGAGACAGGGCGTTAGGGGTTTGGTTTCGATGGAACAGATACCTGTTGCCTTACACACGAAGGATGGTCAGGCTATTCCTCGAGTCAACTCGATCAGGATATTGGGCCTGTTACTGGACGCCAGAGGCTGTAATGCAAAGACGCATCACCTCCAAAACGGAGAGTATGCTCCGGCTCATCTCTATAGAGTCTCGAATCGAAAAGGGGGACTCGGAGAGGAGAATCTTCTCAGAATATATCACGCATTCCTGATGAGTCACATCATTTATGTGGCATCTGCCCTAAATAGGACTAAGACAGAAAGGAACAAAATAGACACGCTCATGCGCAAGAGCATTAAAAGAGTACTGGGATTACCAGTCACCACTATACAGAAAAGCTTATGCCTCTGGGCATGCATAATACCGTCTCGGAGGCGATAGAGGCCCAAAGAACAGCACAAATTGTCAGGCTATCTACATCCTAGTGTTTGGAATATTTGCAAACACTAGATATCTACATATCTAGTGTTGGGAATATTTGCAAGTCAAAACGGCAATGTCCACTATATTGGGCATTGTCGATATTTGAAAAGCCGCATTGCACTTAGTACACTTAGTACATATTGCTTAAATCACCCCAAACGCTAAGAAATGCTTAAAATCATATTGTCCCTTACAAAGTACCAACAATGTCACTTATTTCAACGATGAGAGCAGTAACGGGGACTCGCGCTTCGGCGGAAGACCTATTCCTCGACATTGAAAGTTGCTGCTTTGGCGAGAAACAAGCGCACACAAATCATACTCTTCAGGTATAAATCATACAACAAGCCGAAAAACGGCTCTTCATTGGGTCTATGGCTTCTGCGCCCAGCTTTCTAATGTCCAATATATTCGACAAATACTTCATTCCTGGGCCTCCGGAGGTTTCGTCATGCCCAGCTCGGTGATAGGTAATGTAATCATCACACTCGGACATTTCGCAATACACAACCTCATAGCTGAGCCAAGTTTCCAAAGTACCAGCATGTCGGATCCACAAACATTTAAATAAGAGCAAATTTCGTTGCATTTAGGCAGAATCCTGCGAATGTTAGTAAATGAAATGGATAAGTGCGAAAGCTCGACAGGTGCCCATTGGAAATTTTTTTTTTTCCTTTTTGAGGTGCACGTGTTAACAACCTAACTTTTTGCTATGTAAGTAGTGGAATGACAGCGGCGGATGCTGAGTCGTACGTGTAGACAATGTTGTGTATTCTGAGTTTATGAAAAGGGTAGTTATAATAGCGCATTTCTGAATTTTGCGAATTCGATGAGTTTACGCCGAGCGATACGACATTGAAGAGAAATCTTGTGAAGGGGAATATCCAAGGTTTTGAACTTGTAGCCTTTCTCGCTGTAGTCCACTCACTGCTTGTCCTTACAAATTGTTAACTTAACAGTGTCTAACCAGTTCTCACTCCTGTACTGGGTCAAGGTGATGCGCGCGTTATATTCTAACAACATCGATAGCGAAGCCAACGTGACCGGTGCATAAGGAAATGACTTTTGCCTCTAATGATGACCATTATTCGGCTTTTGTCATCAGGGATGCCAAAGAAATTGCATTAGCGAAGTCTGTTCTCTCTGCCTACACAGCCTCATTCTATTGTATGTAGCTGTTTGGAAATGCCGCAAGCTGTGTCGAGAAATTCGGGCGATTTATTAGTAACGAAACTGTTCACTCACACAATATCGACTTGAGCAGCACAAAGCCCACTCGACAACTGCGGTTAGCCCGACATCAACTTACGCCTGCCAATTTTTAAGTGTATGCAACTCATGACGAATCTGGTCCTGACAGGATTCAACTCGCTGCAAAGTGACGAGCACGTTATCTTGCGCATCCCGCGCGGAATTCTATTCTACACGACCGGATAGTAGCCGTAGCCCACATATGCATAAAGAAAACAAGGCTTTGTAACTCTTCAGTAACGGAGGCAGTTCGCGCGGGCACGACACAGCAAAAAAATAAATAAATAAATAAACAGCGGTTGCTACATTTCGGACAGGAACCGCGCTTTAACTAATTAACCTGAAATATGCCCGCGGACGAACATTCCATGTCTGAAGCAGTGTCGTGCCCCGGTACGGCGAAATCGGATGGTCGCTTAAGTACGGTGCAACCCGCCCTTATAGGGTAAGCCGTTGGCTTTGACTGTTCAGGTTGCCAGCGGAAGGAGCAAACACCGTCCAAAGGAGGCAGCGGCCGCATGCCGCATCCGATTTGTGAAGCTGTCCACTGGTTTCCTTCATGCAGCCGCATCTGTAGTGCGCAGGGCGGTAGGCCCATCCAGAAGAAGGAACACCTAAAACAAGGGCGTGGGTGAACATTTCACGCATAAAGCAGTGTCATGCCCCAGGGCGGCTATAGTTCAGATGGTCCTTTAAGTACAGCGCCACCCTCCCTGATATTGGAAGCCGGTGGCACTGACTTCGGGTTGCCAGCGACAGGAGCTAACACCATGCAAGGGCGGTGACCACGTCGAATTTGCGAAGAAGTGTGAAGAACTGTCGTTCTCCGGCGTGGTTAAATCCGATCGTCCTTTAAATACGGTGCAACCCACCCTGATAATAGAAGCAGTCGGCGTTGGCTATTTGGGTTGCCAGCGGAAAGAGCAAAGACTGTCCAAGGGCGACGTCCGCATCTGTTGTGCGCAGGGCTGTAAGCACAGCTGGGAGGAGGAATTTTGGAGACATGAACACTGATGAATATTCCGTGCCTGAAAAAGTGCCGTACCCCGGCACGCCAAATCGGATGTTCGTTTATACACGGAACAACGAACCCTGATTGTGGAAGTAGTTGAATTTGTTCGGGTTTCCAATAGAAGGATCAAATGCCGTCCCAGTACGGCGGCCGCGTCCAATTTGCGAAGTCCACTGGTTCCATTCATACAGCCGGATTTGTAGGGCGCAGTCCGGTAGGCACATCAAGAAGAAGGAACACCTAAAACAAGGACATGCGTTAACATAAATCGTCTGAAGTAGTGTCGTGCCCCGGCGCACCGAAATCGAAGAGCCACTTAAATACGGCGCAATTCGCCGTGACAGTGAAAGCAGTTGACTTTGACTGTTCGGGTTGCCAGTGGAAAGAGCAGACACCACCCAAGGGTGGCGGCGGCATCCAATTTGCGAAGCTGGTCCATTGGTTCCCTTCATAGAGCCTAATTTGTAGTTCGCAGCGCGGTAGGCCGATCCAGGCGAAGCAACACCTGAAACAAGGGCATGGATGAGCATCCCATGTCACAAGTAGTGTGGTGCCCCAGAGCGGAGAAATTGTATGGTTGTTTAAATACGGCGCAACCCGCCCTGATAGTGGAAACAGTTGGCTTTGACAGCAAAGGTTGCCAGTGGAAGGAGGAAACACTGTCCAAGGGCGGCGACCGCGTTCAATTTCTGAAGCGGTGCGCTGGTTCCCTTCAGACAGCCGGATATATAGTGCCCAGGGTAGTAGGCACAGCTGAAAGAAGGAACGACTGAAACAGGAACACGGTTGAGCATTGCGCACCTGAAGCAGTGCCGTGCCCCCTCGTGGCAAAATCTGACGGGCATTTAAATACGGCGCAACCACCGCTGATAGTGGGAGCAGTTCGCGAGTTAGCGGTAACTGTTCGGGTTGCCAGGAGAAGTAGCAAACACTGTCTAGGGGCAGCGGCCGTGTCTAATTAGCGAAGCGATCCGCTAGTTCCCTTCCAACAGCCGGATTTGTAGTGAGCAGGCGATTTACACAAGTAGAAGCAGGAACGCCTGAAACAATAGCACGGCTGGGCATTGTCGTGCCCCTTTATAAAATATTATTCACAGTATGCTGCGATTACGCTGTCGTTTATTTTAGACGGTGCAACAAGCCTGGAAGTTGTTTAAAACACGCACTATGATATATTCTATATGTTTACTCAAAGCCGTCTATAGCTCTTTTTCGAATAATGTCGAGCTGACGATGTGTTTGAAGCATTTTTAATTGAATTAATTCTTCTTGAGCAATGCTGACTATACTTTTCTGTTAAGACTTAGAGATTGACTCCAACTAAATAAGGAAATCTACTAGCCCGACGTTTCGGAACCAACTCGGCTCCTTCTTCAGGGGGTATTCTTCGGAGGTGGCGGTGTGCCACGTTAATAATTATTATATTGCTTCCGCCTAAAATACGACAAATTAAAACAGGTAATTAATGCACAAAATAGCAGGAAGTCCCTGAGCACGCTATTGGGAAACCCAGTATCCAGTGTCCAGAGCTTTGCCCGATTATGGGCCCGGTGTCACGCTCTGGATGCTGGAGTGCTGGATGGCGCGGCCTATTGGAAGGCACTGGGTACTGGTACTAAAAGCACTTCTTGAGCGACAAATACGTGGTGCCTGGCTGCTGTTTATATATACTTACCTTATTACAGAAAGCAATAGAGTGCGTCTGAATGCAATAAAAAAATAAAAAAAAAACATACGGCTACGCTACCAGGTTTCGATCGTCCGAATTAGAGATCCCAAGCTCAGTAATTTACCACTACGCTCAAGCGTTTTCAAGCGAAGCTTGTATTGCCTCACAAGTGTCGATGCCATTGAAGGTGTGACTGCAAGAAACCCGTCTCGCGCAAGTCTCGCGCAAGTGAAGGAAAAGGCGGGAAACGCTAAGGATAGACCACTGGTGAAACACATCAGGCGCGCTTGTAACAGGTGAAGGGAGCACCCATTCAGGAGCGGGCGCGCGTCCGGGGAAGGGCAAGGGAAAGAAAGGGTATCTCGCGCGTTGCGTCGAATCTGCATTTCAGTGCACGCTCGGCAAACATTTGGGAAGGCCCCGCGTCATTCGGTCGGCTCCGGAACACGCCGCTTTCGACAAGAAACACCACCGACGTCACCGGGAACAGGCTCGCGCTCGCCGTGCGGATCTGCGTTCAAGCAAGCTTAAGCCCAGGCTCAGTTACAGCGGCAGGCTGCGGATCCCACGTTAAAAGTCCGTCTTACCGAAGCCCAGCGTCAACGAAGGGCAGCGAACCCCTGGGCCAGGGAACGCGACACCCAATTTTGAGAGTACGACAAGCTTCGCTTGCTCGCTTGTTCCCTGTAGGAGAAGGGCCGACGATTTTTTTCATTTTCTTTATTGCATGCAATTATGAGTCGTGTCAACCGAAACTAGGGTGCATTACATTTAGATACACATGAAAAACAAATGCACACAAGCGACGCAGGGTACGTGGCGATTTGTGAACAATTTGCCATGACAATACCCAAGTGCAGTTTCAGTTTCGGACAGGCATGCCTCATAGACATGATAGATGCGCTATCGCCCCGCAACTAAATCTTACGCCTCTGTCAGAAAGAAAACGTTCTTGTCCGTATTCAGTAGTATGCCTGAAACTGCCATAACGCTGCTTTTCTTTTGCGATTGTTATGTTAACATCGAAAAAAGTCTTAAACGAACCGCCGACCTAGAACGTTGTACGGGCTGTTACTGCAGATTTTGATAGTGGTTTCTTGTTGTTCCCGCAAGAAAAATGCGAAATTTCTCAGTTCAATAATGGGTATGAATCGATACGCCTCTGCAGCCACATATCTCCGTCAGAGAAGCATCGGTTAGTGCGGCTGGCTGCCTTCGTAGACAGCACATATACGTATATTTATTACGCGTCACATTGACGCTCCTTACTTTTTGTGCTGACACTGCAGACACACACACAAATTTTTTATATAACAACACCGTTGATAAACCTGAAATATATAGTGATTTATCCTCGTTGAACGTTGATTCCTGAGGCCACACAGACTCGGCGGGTACGCAAGGCTTAACATAAATTTCAGTGGAAATGAATGATCTCGGTGCGGGTGCCCGGCGAATGCTAACATATTTGCATTCGAGTCTCAGAACCTGTAACTATTATTTTTCAGTACACTAGAGAAAGTTGAAGCGCACGAATCACCTCACCTTGTCATCGGTGCTATAATATCAATCTTTGGAAGGCTTGAAATCTGACGCGGAACCTAGCAGTCATTAGGACGCGTTCGAATAGACCCCAGGAACATAGGCATATTAGCTAAATGTAGAAGCATGGTGCCACACGCCCACAAGCAAACATGAATACAAACATGAACACAGTGCGCTAGCTGCAGCGAGCGAATTGGCCTTCGTGCTGCGTCTCTCATCAACGCGAACGAAGCCGGGAAAACAGCGCACGGGGTAGAAGCCCCCTGCCCGCCTGCCTACGTTCCCCCAGAGCCGTGCTCGTGACGGAATACGGCGCGCTTCCTTCCCGCTTTCCTCCTTTGCGTGCGCGAGATTGAGCCGCGATCGCCGGCTCACCCTCACACATACAGCATACGGCACGCGGCGACGATTTTATCGGCCTTAGACTTTATACGGAACCTTATGGCGATGGCGACGGCAGAAATGCGCTTCGAGTGTCCATATAAATGCTATCGTAATAAAAGCGCGCGTATGCCAAACAGTGAAACGGTTGATACATGGTGGCCATGTATCGGGTTGCGCGATTTCCACCAATACTCCACCCGGTCCGGTGACGAGGCTCATAAACAAGCGACAGTATAGCAGCCAAAAATTTCCGCGTCACATCTGGTAAGCGAGGGGTCATGTAGCGCTAGCGCGTGACTTCAATCACATCCTCTTCTCTTCTTGATACGCCGGTCTCCCGAAAGCTTCCTATTCATCTCCAACTGACGTCTTTTTGGTCAGAGCAGGGAAGCGCCTTCGGCGGCTCTTGTACGGCGCAAGGCGCCTATCTTTCCATGCGTATTTGTCACCTGCGTCCACCAGCGGCCGAACCGCGTCCTCCGTTTGGAATAAACATATACGATGGGACCATTTTATGTAATTGGCTCCTATAGCAGAGTGAAAATTCTTCAAGTGCCTTTGCAGCACTCGCATAAATTCGCCACACAACAACAACAACTCCGTGTACCTAATACTCACTCCTTAATTCCTTGGCAACGTAATAGACTACCCATTATGGGTTTGCTTCACTTCCTTTGAGAACCCGCCGTGGTTGCTTAGTGGTTATGGTGTTGGGCCGCTCAGCACGAGGTCGTGGGATCGAATCCCGGCCACGGAGGACGCATTTCGATGAGGGCGAAATGCAGAAAAGACCCGTGTGCTTGTGCTAGACTTATGTGCACGATAAAGAACACCAGATGGTTGAAATTATTCCGGAGTCCCCCACTACGGCGTGCCTCATAATCAAATGGTGCTTTTGACACGTAAAACTCTATAATTTCATTTACCTTGCTTTGAGATTTAAAGTTGTGATTTTATAAATACTGGATTTTATGAATGCCAGCCCAAAAACTGTCTGTTCTTGCGCTACGTGGGGATGTCTAAGAGCACCGATGCTGTTGTCATAATTGTGGTCTTAACATATTTTTATTCCGCACGTGGTATTGACACGTATTCTTTACGAGCCGTAGAGGACTTCTTATATGATGTGACACTGATGGAATACCGCCCAGGTATTCATTCTGGCGATTGTGTCCTGAAGACAGGATGTGTATGGCGAAGGTAAACGTGCTCTCCCAAACATAGTTTTTATTCTTCGCTGTCAATGGCATTCAGTGACGGTCCTTTTAACCATTATCATGAATAAATATATTTATTGTTTTCTTACTTCTCTACGAATTGCCTTATGCCTATGAATTCATAACTATATAATACTACACTGCTGATCATATAGGGGAAGGCAAATATAATGGAAAGCGTAAGGCTGCTGAAATAGCTAGCATTGTTGTAGTAGATCATCATTAATTGAATTGCAGACAGTCCGGACTTCGTGTACCAGTGCATACGCTTTCTCAGTGAAAAATTCGTCTGCGCCGTAATGGAATACACAGTGTATCCATACAAAGGTGAGTACTCGACATCGACCATTTCTGGCTTCGCACTCTTAAAACTTCCTTTATTGGAAAATGTGCGATGAAACGAATAGCATCAGTTCTCTCGCCCACGGTGTACACGTTTTTGTGAGTAGAGGATCCACACTACGTATTCCCCATCATTTTCTAAATGCTGCAAATACTGCTACGTGATAGATTCACATTTGTTATTTCGTTAGACGTATTCGGTTGGAAAATATTCAAATGCGCACTTGAAGTGAATGGAGGACAAACCATATATGTTGCTTGTTATTTCGCATTCAGTTCTTACAAAAATGCGAGTGCAAAAATGCACGTCTGCGAGTGCACTGTCGCTAAATTTAAAATAAATAAATGACACAGTTTCACCCGAGAGACGAAGCGTCCATTGCAATAGCAACCTATGAGACAACCACACAAAGTAAGTGCAGTAGTTTTATCAGCCGTGTAAACGTGTAAACATTCGCTTACTAACTAAATTAATGCGCATGGTGTCATGATTACACAGGCAAAACTCCGCAAATCTCACTCAATGACCGCGGACACTCGCTGTCAAAAAACTACCGTAAGGAAGAGCGGCAGTAGAAGCCAGCGAAAGGCCGTTCGTGCTGACTCTCGGTTCAACGCGAACAAAGCGGCAAGATCACGGCGCACACAAAGCCATCAGCTATCGACCCGCATAGACTCTGTACCCACCACAGATCGCTTTTGAGATAGAGCTTGCGCGGGTGCGCTAATTCGCGCCATACGCAGCCACCGGTGGTGTAGAACGACCCCCACCCCACCTTCCTTCTTTGAGCGCGCGACATTGAGCCACAATCATTCACTGCTCGCCCTCACACGCTTTCTCTCACAGCCAGAGCATACGGCACGCTGCCACGATGTTAGCACACTTGGGCTTTATGTGGAACATCACGGCGACGGCGACACCGAAGACGACGGCGGCGATTCGCTTGGAGTGTCCATATTTTTACTATCACAATATTAATATCCTCACCTTCTATTTGTCCGCACTAAAGAACCATGTCAAATTACTTACTTTTTTTGCGACAGCGCGTTGATTCTTCTTTGTTTTCTGCATTTTTTGAGCGGATTCTGATACACCATCTATATGGCGAGCATGCCACTTAGAATGCGACTAAAGCGTTCTCTGGGGTCATTTGAGATGTGCTTACGTTCGAAGTACGGTAAAGAGGATGGCACATGCGGGTAATTGCTTGAATGACTTGGGAAAACTTGCACCACCTCATTCGACTTAGAAGTTTACAATGCGCCAAGAAGCCCTTGAAAGTTCAGTGGGTAATGAATATTCCATTAAATGATTTGCTGTGAGGACTATGCTTGCTCGATATTATTTTTAGAGGCCCAATTCTCCAGAATAAAAGTGCCGTGCAGGGGGTGTTGAAGACTGCACCAACCAGGACATTTAGGAAAATGTTTCCTCCATTCGCAGACATGAGAGGAGTGCTATTTTAGGACAAAGTGTACTTTTCACAACAATGGTGGTACCGGCGGACACGTTGTTGCCTTTTCACTATGCCGGCATGAGCGTGTTGACACTGTTCATGTGGTGATGTATAACGAGGAAGCAGTTTCTGCGATCTGCGAGAGATCTTAACGTATGAAGCAACCCACAAAGCAGGACAGAAAGAAACATCAGAATCGCGGAAGCAATAGCTGCTCTCGCAACTAATTTTATTTCTAAAAGCAGAGGTAATTTACACATATGCCAGCGCACCACCGTGTGACGGAACTGACAATCATTTATTAAATGAAAAAGGAACAAACCATTCACGTTTAAAAGTGCTCCCAATATATTTCCTGCAGTTCTTCAAACAAATTCGTCGGCCCTTCCACTCCGTGAATATGATTAACCAGCTAAGTTGAAACGGGCGACCTCGGCGTTTATCACTGGGTTGATCCCAAGGGTTCAATAAAGTATTTCTTAATTATGAGGGTACACGCATGTTCGGCTGCGACGGAGAGAACAACGTCACTGACGGCATGCCCGCAGTCCGCCACGTTGTCGCTTGCGTTCGATGTCTCAAGCTTGCTCGGCGCTGTGGTTAGCAGCATTCGTCACTATTGCCGCTTGCGATTCTACTAAATTAAATTGCTTCGAAATTAAATCTGTCCGTTACGGCAAGACAATCAATGGTTCATACCCCCTTAAGCAATGGCTCATACCCCCGTAAACGCGGCCTCCCCATTACGACGACAGAAGTGAAATTCTACGCTGGAATGATTAGCGGCAACACTGCCGGCTGTGGAAGCAGACGACGACGACCTACGCGGAACAGTGGCACGAGCGCGTGCGGAGCACGAGATAACGAACCAGCTGTGGAAGAAGAAGACGACGCTCCAGCCAATGCTGGTGATGATAGTTTTCTGTGGATAGGCGATATCCCCGATCCATATAAAGGTTCACTTTAAAATTACTCTTCGTGCTCGTTTAGCATGAAAGATAGTTAGCTGATACATGTGTCGTTTTGCTATGCGGTAGGAAGTACCACGAACATTCCTCTGATGATGCATATTGTTATAAACTATTATATCACTGCAAAGCGACAAGCAACCAGGTTTAGAACAATGTTCACAATTGTGTACATGATTGTCAATAACAGATCATATAAAATGTATTCGTTGAGCTGTGAAATAAATTTTGTTTTCCTCAAACAGTAACGGTGACATCGCATTTTGTTACATAGGATTGCCACCCAAAGTCGGCTTATTTGCTTCATCAGCAACTTCAACGACAATATATGGACATGCCAATATTACAGGTAAAGCGTTGCCGACCTATCTCTCTTTTAAATCCGAAGCATTTCTTGGCGAGCATTTGCCACTTTGACAGTATCTATCAACCTATATATCTAGCAGCCTACGTCTTGGTGCTCTCATGGTCGTATCGTTAACTTGATATTTACCAAAATTGGCATACTATGACAAGAGTGCATTCATAGGGCATGACATGAATGATAGGTCATGACATGAGTATCGTGACATGTGTGTATGTAGCTCATGAAACAGCTGCCTACGTCTTGGTGCTGTTATGGTCGTTTCGTTAACTTGGTAGGCACCAAAATTGGCATAGTATGACAACAGTGTATGACGAACATAACTGATAGGAAATGATATAATTTCATGACATGCGTGTCGTGCAAGTCGTAAAACAGCCGCCTAAAATGAGAATGACCCATCGCAAAACCATTAGGACTCAAAAACCACTGAAATGGGTTCGGACGTGTGTACTAAGTGAAGGCAACACTAAAGGATGATGCTATAAGTCGTAGTCATGAGCATGACTCAGAAAAAGTGATAATGACTCAGCGAAAAAAGATTAACACTAAAAAACCATTAAAATGGGTTCTGATTGGGTACTAAGTGAAGGAAACACTAAAGGATTGTGGTAGAAGTCATAATCAAGAGCATTACTCAGCAAAAATTACAATGACTCAGCAAAAATTTGATTAACTCACAAACCACTGAAATGGGTTCGCACGTGGGTACTAAGTGAAGGAAAAGGCTAAAGGTCAATGGTTGAAGTCATAGTCATGAGCATGGTTTCCAAGACGTTACTAAAGGCACTTGGAACGAATTCTCGGTATGACACCAGTTTCGAGATATTAATAACCGAACTTTGGGAGAAATGCATTGGCGTTCCAGTTAGTTTCTTAAAAAACGTTGCTTTATACATTGAAGCACATAATTAACTGGAACGCCAATGTATTTTCCCGCAGAGTTCGGGAATTAATATCTCGAAACTGCTGTCAGCCTGAGAATTAATTCCAAGTGGATCCGCCTTGCGAACTCCTCGGCTACAATTTGTAAATTGCAATATGGGCCATCAGGTAATTAGTCAAATACTTAATTACTGAATTTTTGTTGATAAGTCGATTAAGCATTTCAATTTTTTGTGCAAGTAACGTCCGCCTCTTCAAGTCGACTAGCTCATTAACTAGAATTGGGCTATCTGCCACAGGCAACCTTAAATAAATTTTGAAAGTGTTCGCTGAAACACCCTGTATATACATATAGAGTACGTCTACGTGTTTAAAGAACCATTCTCGGTGCCTATTTAGTGACAAAGTTACTCTGGTAGCTATTGTTGATATTTGTGAGAAATATGATGGTTTCTGTACAATTGGCAGCAGCTATTTGTGAGAAAACAATGAGCCTATGCATTTTCACGTTTAATAGTTTTTTTCAATGAGACGCTTACTAATGATTTATGATCAATCTATTTTAGTATGGTTTGGGAAATAGTTTAAATTCTAAATGAATCCAGTCCAAATTTTCAAAAAGAACTCACCGCAACACTGAATCAAATATCAAATATTTTATGTTTTTCACAGTGATAGTTTGTGTTTTCGTGGAGTCGTGTTAAAAGTAGCTTATTGAAAATCGGATTTAGACCCATATAAATGCACATAATGTGGTTGACACATGGACGTGTCCCTCAACTTTACCGCTTGTAAATTAGAAACAACAATTTTCGGTTGTTCGGCGCCCCATGCCAAAATGAGTATATAAAAAAGAAGTGAACAACATGTAATTCAATGGACATTAGTTAGCTCTGAAAGTGCGATACTGCAGAACCACACAATATTTCAAAACCTGAAACTAAATAACGAAAGTTCTCGGCAAAATCTAGACAGCAATACACATATAAATAGAGGTTCATAAAAATTACTAGATATTTTTAGCATACCCTCAAGATTTAGTACCCATTTGCAGTAATCAGTAGCTACCATGTAGCATGATTACTGGAAACTATCATCCCTTCATTGTTCTGTGGCCTTTGAGACTTCACTAAGTGACGTTATCCCTAAAATTTTATAAATGGACGCATATTCGACTTATTCCAATTTTCCAGAACTTTTTTCCGCTGCACACAGTAGCACCGGAAGCTGTTTGATCGTCTGATACCAGTAGTAAACTCGCCGGGTGATGGGTTTCAACTATTTCAGTAGGTTCATTGAATTGTATATTTTGGTTAAACTGTAATTTATCTAATTTTTACAATTACATGCCTCATTACTACTTCGAGTCACTTGAAAACGCATGCAACTTTGGTAAACGCAACCCGTAAAAGTCGCGTAATTATAATATCTTTATTTTCAGGAATCTCGAACATATTTGATGAAGCAGCCTTCAGTTTATACACAGACGTGATGCGAAAATGGTGTGTTAGGAAGAGGACCATTGTACTATCGCAGATACCATTACTGCTATGGCAAAGATTGCGCTTATGCACATGGTCATAGTAACATAGCAACACTACGCCAATTTGTTAGATAGCGATTTGCTTGTCAACTTTCCCAATAATAAACTGTCTCAATTTTAAATATTGTCAACTGAAACCTTGTATGCGCAGCCTGGTGACCTTAGGCTCACCCCGTTGCGACACAATACCTAAAACGTTTACAACTGATTTATTTTTGTTTCCGTTTCAGTAACTAAATGGCACGAGCTTCAGACTCAGGACCCTCCCCCGGATATGCCAGATGAGAACCCATGTGTAAAGCCTTTTAGCGATCTCGCTAAAACAGGTCTCGTGCAAACGTTCTATAGACCTCAATGCCAGGAGAGACTAAGCCTAACTGCAACCAACGCTGGTTGATGTTTTTATTCTTGGCGTTTTTTTTCAAGATTTTGAAATGTGCAAAATAAAAGAAATAACATGTAGATAGCGATTTTTCTTATACTAAAATACGGACGTAGCGCGAGCCAGAGAAATTCGCCCTAATGTTCTTTTCACCACATACATATCAGCGACTTTTTCTGTTCTTGACGAATGTACCTTATATCACATATATATGACACCTGTATTCTTCTTTGTTGTTTAAACTACGCCAGAAAGATGCGGATAAAAGAGGCGTCAAAAAATCACACTTATGCATATGCCGCTCGATGAATATATGAATTGGAGTGTTCCGAGACCTACTGATTCCAACCTCTCCAGCTGTACTCCCTTCCCACCCTATCTACCTTTTATATAAGGAGTCGCTGTTGCCTAATGTGCTGCTCTTTGGCTCACGGGTAGCGAACACGAAGTGGACAAACAAAAATTATAGACAGTGGGAGACAAGGCGACTCATAAATCTATATTTGTCTTAACGTATGGCAAGTCTTTAAAACCTCATTTCGTTCTTGCTTTTAGAAAATATCCGTCTATTCAAGTATAATGCGCAGAACGAATTACATGTGCAGTTTAGCCCATTCACAATTGCAGAAATTTTAATACGATTGCGTATGCAGCCGAAACTACGAAACAAAGCCTTAAACTTTCGAACGATCGATTTCTGGCATAATATCACGCCCTATGGATACCCGTTTATTAAATTTTGGTTTCTGAACACTCACGTATTATTGGGACAGCTTAAAGGCTCTAGTCCGAAGTCGCTGGCGGCCAGTCGCGCTACGCCGGTTCCGCTGCGCCAGCCGAAGTGCTATCCCCTCTATACTTCAACGCGCGCGCCATCCGTTGCTTTCTTCGGAGCTCGCGCAGAAAGATCCCCAACTCACGCGCGCCAATTTGAACGGCTGTCGGCGAACGTCAGCGAAGCGGCGAGGGCGCCTTTGTTTCTTGGCGCACAATACATTGTGGGTCTGCACAAGGCAATGGACAATAAATTCGCAATAAAGCGTCGCCATGACACTCGGTAGCCAAAGGAAAATTCAGTAACTTTTGCATATGTGGCTCCATCTTTTCAACCTACATAGCAAGTAAAGTTATGCACACATATGTAGAAGCCAATTTGAACGGCTGTCGGCGAACGTCAGCGAAGCGGCGAGGGCGCCTTTGTTTCTTGGCGCACAATACATTGTGGGTCTGCACAAGGCAATGGACAATAAATTCGCAATAAAGCGTCGCCATGACACTCGGTAGCCAAAGGAAAATTCAGTAACTTTTGCATATGTGGCTCCATCTTTTCAACCTACATAGCAAGTAAAGTTATGCACAC
>NC_051160.1:77423639-77629699 GCF_013339745.2 Dermacentor silvarum
ATCCGAAGAAAAATTGTGTATTCATGCTGAAACATGATAAAAAAGAGCGCCGATTGGTAACTGCTAAAGCCCACTGTGATATATCAAGTAAACCAAACTTTGAATGCGTATTCCATTCCTTGAAACGAAGCGACCGATTTGACAGCTTGTTTTTAATACGCTCAACATATGTACTAGACATTGTAAAAATCTAAATGTGAACATCTAGAGCAGGCGAGCAGAAATAAATGTAAAGCGAATACACATCCTAATACGTCACAATTCCGCAGTTCTGCTAGAATTGGTGTGCAATGTTTATATGTGTATTAAACAGTAGGCTCTACCATGCGTTAATGTGCGTGTGTATGCCCTCTGGGTACAAGAAAAGGAAATAGCCGCAAGAAAATATTCAGCTGTTCAACAGGTAGGCATGCAAAACCAGGTGTACTAGTTATAGTACAGTGGACGCTAATGGGTTAACTTGAACTGGCTGGTCGACAGTTGCAGCGGCATTCAATGGGACTTTAAAACTCCCGCCAAAACAGTGCCCGCATTCACAAAAACTTCTCAAACTGTAAATTTTTCTCAGGACAAATTAAAATTCTTTATTACGCTAGAATTCTTTGTCAGAAAGAATTTTAGCCAATCCCGATGCCAGACATATCATTCGCGAACGCGGCCATCCCATGGCAAAGCGAACTTAGGGATGGAAAGCTTTGTGAATCTGGCCCCGGATTCTTTGTAAAGATTTGGCGGAGCGGGGTCGTAGACGTGTCAAAAAATCTTGGCATGCTGTGCTACCACACAAAATTGTTATTATGCGCGACTAAATTAATTCCCGCCGGCAGCCCCAGCACGGGAGCGACCAGTCGACCCCAATGTTCTATACTCTTTTCGGAGGCAGGCATTCTCCGGCAATTCAAAAACAAAGGTTAACTTTTGTTCGGCATATTGTATATCTTCAATGTGTACTCCTAATATTGATGTGGTGAGTTTCAATGGCTTTGTGACCTCCCGTCACGAATAGGCAAGTTGGGCATGGACAAAAAGAAGTGTCATCAGTTACGCTAGATTAATGGTGACAAAGACGTGTAATCGGATTTTTTTTCCTTTTGCTTGCCATGATTATGCATAATTAGTGTAGTACACGTCATCTTGAGATAGCGAGTTTTTGTGGTTTTCGTGCCGCATCCCGACAGATTGGCAACAGACAGGGATAATATGCGAAGCCTCTAAAATGTTTGCCCAATGGCGAAGGGTTTACGAAATGGAATGAAAACAATTGAAATAGCATTGCTTTATTGCACAAAATAATAAACCAATTTGAACAAAACAAAAAAACAACCATCAAAAAACAAGAATTATCCAGGTCTTTCCTGTGACAAGAAATGAATAAAAAAGAAACGTGGCGATGTAATTTCGCAATTCAGTCCGGCAGAAACAAGGATGTTTAACGCAGTGGCAATGCGGTATGACACTGATTGTCCCCCATAATTTGTACGAATATAAAGCGTTAAATAGAATTTGCCTACCAACAGCGCAGGGAACATTGCCCATTGTGAGGTTTACCAAATATATACACTTCATTGAAATTCGGTGAGTGTTACTGCCTCAATTTTGTGCTTAAGCTATGGCTTTCTTCTCATTTAGGCGCTTCAATTTGTGTAGTAAATATTTCTTTTGCATATATGATTCTGTACAAGGGCTAATAAAGGTTGATTCACCAAAAGATACGGCCTTTGATTGGTTGGAGATGAGTTGCGTGAATATTTGTAGTTTCTTTATTTAAATCTATACCAAGGGAACTATCCATATGGGAATAATTATAAGCGAACTATCGCTTGAAGGAATTATGAGGAAGAAGCTAGAAAGAAGCGCAATCAGTATGTGGCACAAAACAGCTAGCTGTGGTCTGGACACCGAAGTTCCCCACAATGCATAAAGTGACAGCTTGCGAGTAAAATGTCTGTCGTGCCCTAAAAGCCGACCCGCTGAAGAACAGAAATAGCTACGAGCGCATGTTTGCAGAGCGCCTCATAATAATTTTAATCATAAGCACGGATACAATGCATTATTTATTTTGTACGACTGCACCCGTTGGTATCGCTTGTAGTTCAGCTTGTCTATACGGCGCCTTGCAAATATTGCCAGTATGTACGCTGGGTAACGCAATTGTGAACAGTAAGGTAATTGGTTGCCTACTACTTGCACCTTGTGCTACGCCGGGCAAAAATCATTGCGAATCGTCCTAGGTCCAGCGACTAGGCCTTTTGGTCATCGCCTGAGCACGCAGTATAACCACGGGAAGCCTTCTATGAGGATCGACGTGTTACCGGCACATAATCTGTATAATAAACGTACTCCTCAGGATTGGCCATTTTTATTATGTTGTGTTCCCCCTCGCCCCTTTTCCATTACCTCTTTCCTGGAATGAGATACGTAAGTTCTCGAGCAATAAGTTGTACACTATGGTGTGTCTCTTGCAGCGCAGTGCTCGGTGAGCTTTGGAAACCTAGTGAGGGCGCGAAACGACGCGCCAGATTACGCGTGGCGGAGGCTTACGTGCTCGTGCGGCTCGTTATACCGGAAACAGTGGTGTGTGTATGTTCTTGTCAGTGCACCCAGGTAAATAAAGATCATTTTTATTTTTAGGTAGAGAACCGAAATATAACTGTAAAGAACGGGCAGGACTCCGGGGCCGATGTCCTTTGAAAAAACAGTTGACTAGATGGACCTTCAACAAAAAAACAGGGCGCTGTGAGACGTTCATTTACTCTGGCTGCATGGGTAACAACAACAGATTTGAGACTTGTGTATCTTGTACCAACAGGTGCAATGGTAAGTATTCGTGTATTTTAATATTGTAGCCAGAAACGTGAATAATACGTGCCCGCCTTAGAAGAGTGTATAAGTGAGAAGCGAATACGATGTCATCTCAACAGCAATAATATTGTCACAGTATGTAATGTGGAACGAAGAGGACATGGTTCGTGCCCTGGGAGACGACAAAGAAGATTTTGATTTTCGTTTCTTCAAAGCGACGACATTCATTAATGATCTCATTGACTGTTGTGATGTTCTTATACATGAGAAGATTAAACGCGTCATCCGCTATGCCTTTTAAAACGTGACTGACCTTGTCTGCCTCTGTCATGTTTTTATCCACTTTGCGGCAAAGAGCCAAGACGTCCTGGATGTAGGCCGCGTAAGATTCAGTGGACGTCTGTGCACGGGTCCCAAGGTCCTTCTGAACAGCACGTTGGCTGCCAATGGGCTTGCGGAACAAATCACGAAGCTTCTGTTTGCACTGCACCGAACTTATAATCTCTTCTTCATGTGTCTCGAACCAGACCCGTGCCGTGTTTTTGATGTAGTATATTATGTTGGGGGCCAGCATGAGCGTGTTATCCCACCTGTTGTGGACACAGACCCGTTCGTAATTGATCAAGCAGTCATCGACGTCAACGTTGTCAATCCCAGAAAACATGCCAGGGTCGCGGCGCTGGGATAGGATGACCGTCGGTGGCTTCGACGGGGCCGCGGTTGAAGACTCCCCTTCGGATGACATGGCGGCCAGGTTACGTCCGCTGCCGAGCTCCTTCTTGCGCAAGTGACTACCCCGCACGTCCACCAATAATGTTACGGTACGGGAAGGAAGAAGCGTACTAGTATTTACAGATGAGTTTTAATATCTGCCTAGAGAAGCGAAAAGCACAATTTTCTTCGTCGTCTCCCAGGGCACCAACCATGTCCTCCTCTTTCCACATTACATACTGTAACAATATATTGACCTGTGTACTTGTTTATCTTTCACCGGTGACCACTTTTCACCGGCAAACAAATTTTAAACGCTATCGCTCGGCGCAGGAAGCGCCGGCATGTATCGGAAGCTTCTCGAACGTAATCGATGCTTCTATCTGTTGTCTGTTGTCACGGACGCTTACGTAATCTGATTGTATAAGAGACGCGAATTCTTTAGTACTTCCTGGAAGACACGCGAACACCAGGGATTATTCTGGAACCTTTGGTGACTCATGTATAAAAGCCGACGCATTTCGCCGCTGATCAGACTTCGACGATCGCCGACTGTGTTCGCCGCTATCGTTGTGCTACTTGCTTTTGAGAGCATATGTTCGCCCAATAAAAACCCGTTTCTTCATTCACAGTTTTGCTACTGTTTGCTTCACCGTCACTACTACGTGACTTCTCATGGAGGTGCTAGTGCGTTCATGCACGAAATGCTCCCGCAAAGCCGCGATCCAAGCCCGAAACCAGAGGACAACACCAACATCGCCAAGGACCAGCGAGCTAGCCGTAGGCAGCAAGGACTTCTGCCGGAGTACGGACTTATTCCCGAGAAGACCACAGTGATCAAGGCCAACTCAACGATCCCAATGACAGCCCCAGTGCTGCTGGACCACCTTGGGAGCCACCGACCTTCCGTGGGTCATCGGCCGAAGACCCTGAAACCTGGCTGGAAACAAATAGAGCGACGACGACAAGCTGCGCCCTGTCTATTTTTCGCTGGATGACGCTGCTCGGACCAGGTTTGAGAACACAGAGACCACCCTGGTGACGTGTGACCTATTTCGTGAGAAACTTCGTGAGGACCTTCACGAGTGTCGTATGAAAGGAAAGGGCCGAAGTTCTCTTAGATATCAGAGTGCAATTGCCGAACGAGAACATAGCGATCTTCACGGAGGAGATGGCTCCCCTCTCCCGTGAAGCCGACCCCGACATGTCTGAAGAAAAGAAAGTTCGGTTCTTGATGCGGGGTGTCAAAGAGCAACTATTCGCTGGATCGATACGCAACCCACCCAACACTGTCGCGGAACTTGTTTCGGAGGCCACAACGATCGAGGAGACGCTTGAAATGCGCGCCAGGCAATACAACCGCCGTACGCTGACAAACTACACCGAAGCTCAAGCGCTAGGCGCCGACGACCTTCGAGAGACAATCAGAGAGGTCGTACGGGAAGAGCTGCAGAAGTTATGCCCAACGTCGCAGCTACAGGTGGCCTCGATTGCTAACACAGTTAAAGAAGAGATTCAGCGGTCACTGGAAGTGCCAGAAGTTCCGGCGTCGACCACAGCCGGAAACGATGACCTACGCCGCCGTCGCCCGACGTCAAGGTCCCCCTCCGCGCTCGCGCCAGGGCCCTGTAACGCCGCAGCTCCGTCGTCCACCGCCACCGCTGCCAGCGCAACCGCCCGTCGCCCAGCGCAGCTACAAGAGGAAGACGGACATTTGGCGCGCCCCCGACCACAGCCCGCTCTTCCATCACTGCGGGAAAGCCAGCCATGTCTTTTCGCCGATGCCCATACCACGAGATGGGCCTACGAGGGTTCGCCGTCAACGCGCCATTTCCACAGCTTGGCGAGCGGCCACGAGACATCGCCGTCGCAGTGGCAACCACGACGACCCACACGCTCGCCGTCACCAGCCCGCTACATCTCGCCGCATCGCCGTCAGTACGCCGGTCCCATCCGGGGCCGATCTCCCAGCCCTTACCCGGGAAACTAAAAGCAGCAACCGATGGAGGTGCGGTTGCTATACGACGCAATGCCGAATATCCTCCGCCACAGACAACGACGACGGTTCGCGAATCATCACGATGAGGTATCAACACGACACCAGGTAACAGCCTTGACAACACTTCGCCACCGAAAGAAGACCTGCCGACGCTACGTAGCAGCAGCGGAGTAAGCCGACGCAGCCGTGATCTGACGCCACGACTTAACCGCACGCCAGACGTCGGCCTATCGACCTAGACGTGCTAATCGATGGTCATAACGTAACCGCTCTCGTCGACACTGGAGCCGACCATTCCGTCTTCAGTGGCCTGTGCGCCGCCAAATGAAGAAGGTAAAAACGGCCTCGCAAGGACCTGATGTCCGCACAGCGGGAGGCCACGCAATAACGCCGACTGGAATCTGCACAGCTCGAGTCACGAATAACAACCGCACTTACCCGGCGAGCTTCGTAATCCTGCAGCACTGCTCCAGGGATGTCATCCTAGGCATGGACTTTCTAAACGAACACGGTGCAGTCATCGACTTAAGGTCCAAGTCGATAACGCATTCAACGCTCAAAGCGATACCACCGCATGCAAACATCAGTTACCATCCCTTGAATGTGCTTGAAGAACAAGTCACCGTTCCGCCTCGCTCCAGCGTAATGATATCCGTTGGCACCAAAGTGCCTGCATACACGGAGAGCGTCGTCGAGAGCAATCGTCACTTACTACTCGACCGCAAAATTTACGTCGCTAGAGGCATAACTGAGCTACGTGACGTAAAGTCCCTATATAAGAAAAGTACCGCCATCTACTCTTTCCTCCGCAGCCTCCTCTCCTAAAGAGCTTGCTTTTTTCTTTACTTTTTGCTTGCGAAAGCCAAATCAACGGTGGCGCACCTAAAAAGTCTACGTTGAAGCTTTCAGGCCGGGCGCGCGCCACCGCCGCCGCCGGCGACTGCGGCTGCGCAGAGTACTTTCGACATGGCTCTGAGGCGGAAAAAAAAAAACATAAAGTAGTGAAAAGCGCGCGCTATCATCGTCCAATCGGAGATACAGGAGAGAGAGAAGCGGCGTTTATCAAAGGATGGCGGTACTTTTCTTATATAGGGACTTTAACGTGACGGGAAGGCAAGAATGGTGCTCACAAACTTCAGCCACGAATACAAGCACATTAAAAAAGGCACCACGGTCGCCTACATCGACGAAATAGTACATGCCACCAGTGCTTTCGCCTTTCACGGAATCTAGCGACCTGCAACGACGACTGTAGTAGCTGAACCAGCTTTCGAAGTCGCTCAGAACTTTCCCAGGCATAAGAAAGAACAGCTAAAAGCCCTGCCCCTGCCATACAAGGACCTTTCTCACCTTTTCACGTCATGTTTTCCCTCTACCACCCTGTCCCACGGTAAGGGAACTGCGAGAGTGGAATGGCTGTTATTCCCTCGTTTAACGACTGCGTCGGTTCTACTTATTCTCGGCCTCCTCTACCCCCCATCTCTTCAGCTCTATCTACGTCCCTTCTGGACTATCACGATAGTCGAAAGGTAAGCGCAACAGTTTCTGCAATGCTTTTGAGGCGGGTCACGGATAATTACAGCTGTCGAGAGGCTAATGTGGCAACTCCCAGGGAAGTGATGAGGGCATTGTGCACATACCGCGAGGTGTAAATGTGAAAACGAGTTTCTCGCGTCGACTTTAATCTGTGACACGCTCCTGCCATCCACATAAACGCTGCAAGGAAAGAGCAGCAGCAGTGTTAAAGTCTAAGGAAGAGGCAAATAAGGCTTCCCTATTATAAATAAGCTCGGCGGTCGTTTGGACGCGTTTTACTGCATCCTATGAAGCATGCCGCATGATTGACATCATCGCACCGATAGGAAAGTTGAGGCAAGTTCATGCGCTCCCACGTTTCCTAGGGTGCTAAAATAATACCAAGAATACTCTGATGCTTAAATACACAACTGTTTGAATTCGCCATAGACCCGCGCCGATATCTTTCCCTTCCACCGAAGGTTAGGCCTCGGGTATCCGCGGAGTCCGTCTGCGCGCTAATAGCTCATTTTGGATGAGGAACACATAAGTATAATGAGGAAAAATGCTATAATTCAGCTTTCGCCCCAGTGTCCTTTTTTAACACCATTTTCCCCGTATACAGTGTCACCGCAGGAATGGATGGCTGCCCGTGTGACGCGCCGTAAGCATACGTATATGCGCGATCTCCGAAGGCTACTTCTCCATGATATGTGACTTCACCGACGTATCAATTGAAACGCATTGTATAACTAAGAAACTGTTTCATTTCCGTCGCGCGAAGAAGAACAAACTACTATCAAAAGCGTCGAGAAAGAGACCGTACAACGTACAGGTCAACGGTTCATTTAAGACTTGTTTGAAGTTAAAGTACCATTCGTAAAATAAAATCAGGATTCTGACACCTAAATGCATTCCATTTAATACCGCTAAAAACATTTGTTTGTGACAGAAGCTTAAGTGTTAGTTGCGGGGCGAAAGCGCATCTACCATGTCTGTGTGAGGCATGTGAGGGCAAATAAAACCGCCTCGGTGTAGACATGCATGCCAAATTGTGTGTAAAGCAAGCGTGTTCCGACGTGAGGTGTAGTAAAGTACTGGGTGTGTGATCTCTAGGCCAGATGATCGTATCTTGGTGGTGGTAATATCTTTTCCTTGTTTCTTTGTATTTAGTGGCGTAAAACGCTCCCTATTCCTTTCACTACTCCCCATATATATATATATATATATATATGCATATATATATATCTATATATATACATATATCATAAGAAGCCAACAAACAGTGACACCAAGGACACCATAGGGGAAAATACTTGTACTTACTACGTGAATTAAAGAAAAGATAAATTAATGAAAATGAAAATGAATGAAAAAACAACAGGCCGCAGGTGGGGATCGAAACCACGTCTTCGCATTGCGCGTGCGATGCTCTCACCATTAAGCGCCGATTTCCTATCCACTTTCTGGGGTATTTATGTCTTACAACTAGAATTAACCCTGGGAGTGTTAGCCAGCGCCACCACTCACAAACCTAGGCGCAAACCTGAGTGGTGGCGCTTCCTAACACACCCAGGGTTAATTGTAGTTGTAAGACATAAATACCCCAGAAAGTGGATGGGAAAACGGCGCCGCGGTAGCTCAATGGTGAAAGCAGCGCACGCGTAATGCGAAGACGTGGGTTCGTACCCCACCTGCGGACAGTTTTTTTTTTCATCCATTTTCATTTCCATTATTTATCATTTCTTTAATTCAAATAATAAGTACAAGTAATTTCCTCTATGTTGTCCTTGGTGTTATTGTTTGTTGGCTTCATATGATATGCTTATTAATGCTTAACACAACGTCGCTTTATGCATTGAAGCACAAAATTAACTGGAACACCAATGCATTTGTCTGCAAAGTTCGGGAATTATTATCTCGAAACTGGTGTCATCCTGATAATTAATTCCAACTGGACACGCCTTGCGAACTCTACGGCTACAATTTCTAAATTGCAATATGGGCCATCAGGTAATTAGTTAAAAACCTAATTAGTGAATTTTTGGTGATTAGTCCGTATTCATTTCAATTTTTTGTGCAAGTAATGTCTGCCTCTTCGAGTAGACCAGCTCATTAACCAGAATTGGGCGATCTGCCACAGGCAACCTTAAATAACTTTTGAAAGTGTTCACTGAAACACCCTGTATATATATATATCGCTGTAAGTAGCCCCATGGATTCATTTCCTCTGGCATCTTGTTTGCCTCGTTTGCGCTAGAGGTCAAACGAAAGTACTAATGTGTAGTTTGCAGCACAGAAGTCCATGCTAATACTGTGTATACTAGCCAGCTTTTCCTTGACTACGTGAACTCGACACTCATTGCCTGCATATTTCTCTTGCAGTATATGGTCAATATTGCAGCAGCGATTGATTGCGAAACTGTTGGACTGGAAGCAAATTGTCCTCCAAATGTCGCAGCAACTTCGTAATATCTATACATAGAAGACATGCTAGACATAGTACATAATGACAAAACATAACCTGTAGTCAATAAAGAAGCACTACTGCTCATATTTCAATAGAGCATTTCATTCCCACGTCATTGATAATAAAATTCAGAGTCCTTCCACTATGTGAAGATGGAAGACCAGCGAAGCTGTACTTCTTGATTACTATATTGAGTTATATATAAATAATTTCTATATTCATTGAATAAAGACACATACCCATAACTTCGTTGTTGTTATGGTCTGTTATTTTCACTTTACTTTGTTATTATGGCAACCATTGCTTTGTGGTCACTGTGGTCACTTTGTGGCAACCATTGTGGTCACCATGATCTACTGCAATTGGTTACCGATGCTTTCGCGCCAACTCCCGCTTCTGTTCGCGAAGGCGATCCTCATGGACACGCTGTTGTTCTTCATTGGTCAAGGAGCGGCTAACCAACGTTACGGATCCTTCGGATGACACGCGTTCGGCTATGGCGGCTTCCCGTCGCATTCGCACCCATTCACCCCGTTTCTCACGCCGGTGCTGTTTCCACGTACGTTCTTCTTGAAATTTTCAGTACGGCCTACACGCGTTCAGGTCATATTAAGACCAAAGTAAAACTGCTCAAAACGTCGCTTGAGCAATGTCGACGTCAGAGAAAATGAGGCACAGACATGGGTGTGTACACAATAATATTTTATTATTCCGCCATCTACTCCGGAGCCACGGAGCAACGCCGGCGCACAGCAGGCTACTGTGGATTCTATTTTGTCAACGCGACTTTCTAACACGACAGCGTTAAGGGCCCCATGTCACAGAAAATCCGGCAGTCGGCGTAACCGCCGGCGTCCTACAGGCATGATAGCGTCAGATTTTAATTTGAATAAGCGAGAAAACGTAATTTTGTTACGAGGAAACTGAAACACAAACCCATTTTCTAGCATTCTACCATTAATACAGCGGCGCGCCCGGGTAGGTTACTTGCGAAAACCCCATCCAGCCTAAAAACCCCTCGGCAGCCTAAAAGAATAGCGGCACACAGAGGCAAATGTAGAGAAAAAATCACCAGCCCTTCCGGTGTCGAGAAAAATGGGGTAAGCGAAGCTTGTGGCAAGACGGCGCTGTCGCAAGCGTCCTGCTTCGTTTGCCCTAAACTCAGGGTCGTCGGCTCTTCGCTGACGTTTGGCCTCAACATTGCGCTTCCGCAACTCGGGGTCCGCGGCTCTTAACTGACGTTTCGCATGGGCTTCGGAAGCCCTCACGCTAGAATCGGCACGTAGACGATAAGCCCTTTCCCGAACAACTTCGCGGCGCCGTTGCTCAAGCGCAGCCTGCTCCTCGGCGGACGCTTCACGCGCGGCCTTCCCATCCGGCCGCCGAAACTGATCTGAGGCGAGAGAAGCCCGGTGAAGCACGCGCCAACCACCTTTCCTTTTCTTTCCCTCCTCGCGACACACCAAACGACCCTGATTGGTCGCGCGCGTCATGTGATCCGGCGACGGCGCAGCGTTCCCCGCACCTGCTCTACTCTGGGAGTAGCCTGGATTAACGTGACACCACCACCGCCGACACTTCTGAGGAAATACAAGCTTCGCTTGAACTGGAAAGGTGCAGTTGCCGGGAAGCCTGACAAACATTAAGGGATCTTTGAATGCTATCGCGTCCCACTCCTAAAGGCGAAGCTTAAGCGTACGTCCTCCAATTTTTTTATACACACCCCATCCACGCACGCACTTTTGGTCAGAACCTAGCCATATAGAGCTTCGACACACGTTCGGCTATCCGATCGGCTATCCCTTCCATTAGCCAAGTGCGTATCTGAGGCGTTAAGAAAAGCTGCATTGAAAAGCCTCAGTCCTTAATTTTTTCTCAAGGTAATTTTTATGTATAGTCTGCACATCTAGTAACCAATTTGCGCAATCTTATTTTTGATCATTTTATGTTGAATCACTGTAAAATTACATCATATTCTGTAAGCTAACATCTGTTTTGACACCTGCGCTACTATGACACCTGCGCGAAACTTATATATCCGCGACCGGAAATTGTTGATCTATGCGTCGTTTTGTTCGCGGACGCAATCCGACAGAGCCTAGCCATATACAGCTTCGCTGTAAAAAGAACTACTCCACAGGAGCAATGGGTATGTAATCTTTAGCGTCGTCTTCAACAGATAGCTAGAGCTGGTGTGATGGGGTAGGAATCTTTTCCACAGTTCTGGAGAACAACATTGTAAGAATATGTCTGATCTGTTTTTCAGAGGCGTTGGTAATAACACGCAACTAAAACACGTATTCTATGAAGCAGTGACACTTGTTACGCATTCTCAAACACAAGTGAATAAATCCTCACAGCATTTTAATGTATAGTTGCGCACAAAACGCCAATGAATGACAACGGAAGCAATCAAGTAACATCTGTGCTGCTGTTTAATGGAAACAGCACCCCGGAGGCAACCAGATGTCATCGTCTACCCTACATGAGGATGATAGCGTACGTGGTGAAACTGCGCTGTTAGGGCTCCGGCGGCATCGCGCCTTCGAGCCTACACGCATGTTCAAAAGTGAGAAGACGCACGTGTGGCGAGTGCGCTTATCGAGGGCCATCTCTGGGTTAAAAAAAAGACAGCATATCCAAGAAATGAATGATGATGAGTGGGCGAAGCACCGGGGAATCATTGGGGTAGCCGTGAATCCCCCGTACATTGCGCACTCGAACATGCAAATGAGTGACAATACAGGCGTACAGTATATAGAATGTTGTTTTATTGGTCGTAGATGGTATTGAGGTGGGGACTTCGTTTTCCCTTTATTAAGACTGCTTGTGATCAGTGCATCAGCACGGCGATGCCGGCAAGCGAACCCCGAGGCAGCGAGAGCGCGGGAAGCGTCGGTAAAACGCCGGAAGCGTTCCCCGGAAGCCGGAAGCCGGAGCTTCGCGTACATATACTATATATATATATATATATATATATATATATATATATATATATACTCTACATGTGTACGGTACATACAGCGCTTACATAGCCCTTGTGCACCGCAGCGCCCCTAGCGATCTCCATGCAAACCAGAGCTACGGACGGACAACAGGCGATGAGGGTCAAGGCTCGGCCCTAAGGTGCTTCGCCCCTAAAATCGATCATGCCGGGACAAGCGAGTGCCCTTGGCGAGGCTGGCACGAGGTTTCCCTCCGCTCTCCCTTTTCCAACCATGCCCCCGCCCTCCTTCCGCGGGCGACCCTTCCCTCCGTACCGCATGTCGTCCTACTCTTCATCCACAGTCCCCCGTTGGCTCCAATCACCTCACAAAACGGCAAAATACCTCAATCTCCTCGGAATACCAGGGTATTTGCGTTTAGCGTGGTGATGACTGCGCAAAATCCGTAAACGGAACAGATTTTCACTGGAGCTCGACGCACTGGAGCCCTTCATGGATCCCGTGAGGGAAATACCGATGAAATAATAATGTTAGTCTAAAGCGTTCGTAGGGGAAAGGAACTCTAATCATCATCAAATAGTTCTATCTCTCAATATTATGTAGCAAGTATTTTGATGCGAGTGTTTCTGGCGGATTCAAACTGAAAGATCGAAAGTAACTATTTCTTCAGAAAGTATGGAGAATGCTTATTGGGCTAGTTGGAATGTTGGATTCGTGGTTACGAAAATTTCGAAAGTACGATGTTCTCTTTTCACAGTGTACACATTATAGGGTACATGCACGAGTACTGAACACTCGTACATAACCAGATGGCAATGCTGGAAGCACGAGTTTGGAAAGCACGAGTTCCCCGAGTTCTGGCCAAGTACACCTAATCCCTTAGAACAATGCTACGAGTGCATGGTTTTCTTTCGTTTAATTATGCAGAACACGTTGCGCGTTGCTCTAGGATCAGTATTCGCCGCGACAGGCTTGTTTGCACCTTTTCCCAAGCATATCGCAAATCTCTAAAAAAATTAAATTATGGCGTTTTACGTGCCAAAACCAGTTCTGATTATGAGGCACGCCGTAGTGGGGGACTCCGGAAATTTTGACCACCTGGGGTTCTTTAACGTGCACCTAAATCTAAGTACACGGGTGTTATCGCAAATCTCTCGTTCCACAAGGTTGTTCAAGTATTCAAAACCACACGTTTTCCTCCGCGAGTACTATATCTACAACGTAAATTTGCATTCTGAAGCAACAGTAGGCGAGTCGCATTTCTCGGGCTTTCGTGCAAGTTTAATTTTCTTGGCATTCATTGCAGAAAAAAAAAGAGATGCGAGTGATGAAGGTCAAACAAGGGTGAGCGAGGAACTCGAGAGGGAAGCGAGAGAAATGACTTATCTGTGTCCCAGAAAACGAGAGGCGAGTCGGCAACCTATAGCAGTGGGACAGACATGCTACTATGCTGCTCTTATGACGTCGGCTTGTGCTTTCGTATTTGAAGGCGCTGTCATCGCGGTATATACATCGAACAAGAGGCATGCGCAGGGCGCGCTTGAGCTGACACGTGTTCTTTATTCTGGGCGCTTTCTTGACCGCTGCAGTTGTGGGCCCCGCATTGGCCTTGTTAATACCGTAGCTCAAAGTCGGTTAGAACTCGGGCGCGCACCGAATTCAGCCCTTCCTGCAACCCACACCTGGACAGTGCTGAAGCTCTACAAAACAACATAGTGAAAGGAGATTACAACGAGCGCCTTCAAGCTACCTGGGCTGCAACAACTGTTCGTTCTTAGCCATGCTTGACGTTAGTTTATGCACGTGGCTGCTATCAGTGCACGCGCTGCCTTCTGCCATTTAGTGGCATTGATTAAGGGCTTTTAGGTAGTGACATATTCAGCGTCGAAGAAGACAAGTTGTGCGTGGTCACAGTCAGAAAGACCATGATTCGCGGAAATTCCTAGTCTAGAATGATATGATGGGACAAGCGATAGACATATTTACCGGCATGTCACGCGTCTTAAATGGCAACATTAGGGACCGTCACAGCCTCATGTTTGCAGCACAGGTCTTCATTGAGCACAGTGAAGTCAGCTTTTGGTTCAACAGGAGGATTTGTCTCATTTGCTACGGATACTGCAATTTTGTTGAGAGAGGAGATAGGATGGCTTCAACGTTTCGACAATGGCGCTGTTCTTGCGTCCAGAGCTAGGGCTGTAAGTTTTCTTCATTGACAGCTAGAGCGAGAAAATAAAGCCATAATGATAAGAGATCATTCCTTGACAGGAGTATGATGAGTGTAGAAGGCAGTGACATTAATGAGAGCCTGAATTGTAAGCAGTGAACACGCGCAAACACAAAAATAGCCATGGTTGATGCTGGTTTGCGTTTGTGGTTGCTACCAGTGCACTCGATGCCCTCTTCCTTTAAGGGTTGTACGGTTGTGACACAAACATGGTTGAAGATGACATGTTGCGCTTGGTCACAGAAAGCAATAGCATGATCCGCTAAAAGCCATAGTCCTGAATGATATGATGGGTTAAAGTGGTTAAAGTGGTCCGTTAAAGTCATGATATAATGATAAGTGGTTAAAGTGGTTTTCGTGCTTGCCCGCTTTCACCCGTTTATCCGCTTATTCTGACATTAGCCCACTACCTATTGGGAAGAGCATATCGTGATATACTACAAAAAAGATAAGCGGTCACAGCACCATCACATACAATAAAAAAATGTAATGTTCACAGAACAATCGAACGAAACATAATTATGTGCAGTGATCCGGAGTAGATGGTTGGTATATTTGGGTTCTGTGTTCTTAATTTCCTGTCGCTTCAGCTATTACTTCCTTGCAAAGTTTTCTTTCCTCGGGGAGGTTCAGTGCCTGTGTTTTTCGGTGTGTGAAAAAAATCATAATCCATTGTACTGAACGCCTAACTGCGCGGTATTGAAACGAAACCACATTATTGAGAAATAACGTTCTCAAAATATCTTGCCTTTCCTACGTAGTGGCAAAATATTGCTTCGTATATGTGTATGAAATAAAATAGAAGTGTTCCACTGAAAAGCTCCTCACGATGCTCACTAATATTCCTCTCGGATAGCAACCACAATTCTATAAGAGGGAAAGATAGAAGAAATAGAAAAAGCAGGGAGGAACAATATACTAAGCGTTAAAAATGTACGCGTGCTGGAAAAAATAATTCTCAAAGGAGTCATCGGGAAATTATAAGAAACAGGGAAAAAAATTCTTCCATGGGTTGTGAGAAGCCGGCACGTAACAATAGCCATGTGGTGCGTTCCATGTTTTTCAGCAGATAACTTATGACAGATAAATGCTCAGAGGGCAATACCATCTTGTGGTGCTGCTTGGAACAGTACAACAATACACTTGTTTGCGCTGCATAGCAGTTGTTTCCCGTGCACGCCACCAACCAAGCTGCCAGTTTCTGAAATATTATTCATTCGTCACTCGTGCGTACGAGCGTTTTCTGTTTCGGGTACATGAAAAACAATAGCTGTCTCCGCTGTCATAAGCTGCGGCTTTGGATTAAATGCATTGACAGCCGAAGTGCTTTGGCTTGTGAAATTTCGACTTTCCTTGCGAGCCTCAGCCCAAGAGTGGTTTTCTGTGATTTGACGTGTGGTGTTCCTCGTCCAACAAACGAATGCTAGAGCATTGCTTGGTGATAGACAAATATGTGCGACTGAGCGCACCTATACATTGAATATGCAAAGAATAAATCACGACATAAAATCTCTACGTATAATGTACAAAGTAAGAATGGGCGCCTGACCTAATAGCGATTCGACGAAATGGCTTATTTGAGTTTCTGGTATATTAGCTAGACAGTTCTTGCGCAATTTGTTTGTGCCAATGCGAATATGTCCAATTTTGTGAAATCCTTCAGAATAGGTTAATGTCACTGCGATACAAGGATTACAAAACCCTCAAATGTATATACATATGCGCATGTATATGTCTATATCTCCCTGTGTCATGCACCTCTCATCGCCACTCTTCCCTTTACAGGTTGCATACGTCACCTCCGAATTCTTCACATTTCTGCTTTGACGTCTCACACTTCCCATCCATCTCAACATGGTAATCATACACTTTCCATGGTATTGTAAAACTTCTTACCGGTGCGGCCCACAAAGCTACACAGAGCGTTTCATTACAAGTTAGCTAGAAAATACTATATACAAAATTTTCTAATGGCTTTTTGTTTTATAAAAAATAATTATTCGCGTAACCCACGCGTAGCTCCCTTATATTTCCACGAGTGCATTAGATTTGTACAGAATTTTTATCTTCTATTAGCATCCTTAGCCTAATAAGCCACTTTGTTGTACAACTGTTTAACCGCTGTCGCAAGACACCTGAAAAAAAAGAAAAATGCCAGACGATTGCTTGCAAACGTGGTTCCTTCAGCCCTGCAGTCAATCAGATCGACCAAAGACTCACCCGTATAAATCCCGCATAACACACTTCTGAACTTCAATCAAGCAAACCAGCACTCTGAACCAATTGGCAGTTCAGACGCATCTCTAATGCGGACTCTTTAGAGATAACAAAATTTATGAGCCATTCCACTCTGCGAAGATGAATGATCAGCGAAGCTGTATAGATGGTATATGTAAATGTACAACAGAGAGATACATAAATTTTTTTGGTGTTGTTTATTTTTGCACGCAAGTTACTATTGCTCAGTGGTCACTATGGTAGACGGCCAAGGGTTCGGTGACGACGATGTACAAGTTCTTGGCGAAATGCAAACACGAGCGCCTCGTGGTTGTTGGCACCTTGGCATCTGTGCAGCACTATAACCCTATAGCCCTTCAAGCATAAAGGAGGGCAGCCAACTGCCCTCTGTCCGCGGCACGTGAACGTTGAAGTCGCCAACGAACTGGAGTTTTATCGTCGTCGGTCGGGTCGAGCAGCCATCCAAAGTCGTTGTTCATAAAGTCCTCTACGTCGCACTTGGAAGAGGCAATCGAACGTACACGGTGGCAACGACCGTCCCGTCGGCCGTCTTAACGGTGCACACGTCGGCACAATACTACGCGCTTTCTAGTTCTTTGCTGGTGTACGAAACGTCATATGGCGCGGCATCTACGGCTACGTCGTTCCACACGTATATGGCAACAGCGCCCGCTCGCGAGCGACCCCATTGTAGCCGCGTCCAACTTTGCACGATATACACTAACGCGGTTTCTATACAAGGGCGTGTCGAGCTGAAAGACCACACATGCTTTCATGTGGGACTTCTTAACCAGTCCCCTCTTGTACGTCAGCTTTTACAGGAGGCGATGTTTGATGTGGACCTCAATGGCGGCGTCGTCGGCAATCTCGCGCGGCCAACTATGTACGATCTTGTGCACGTCGATCGGTACGTTGACCACCTACCGTATGAAGTCAAATTGTCTACTGCCGTGCGTGAGTGTGAGTCACCGTGTGCCCATGAACGGAAGGCGCGGCGCAATCAGTCTCTCCTCGACGGTGGTAAGCTTGGGCAAGTGTTGAGGCAAGGGATGATATACGTACCCGCTCGTAGTGTTGAAACGAGGCACGTTACCTTTCACGAGAACGTCCTTGCACGTACTGCACACTCGAAACCTCGCAACGTCCTCCTCGCCGGGAAAGCACCGAGTCAACACGGCCACCGCATTGCGCCGTCGCTCTTCCGGCCGTATCCCGTTGAATTCGGAGAGGTCGCTGTCGAACAATAGCATATCGCACACTGTACAACTCGATCCGAAGTTACGGTCGAGAAAGTCTCTCTTGAACCTCCCGTAGGCGCTGTCGAACCCTCGCGCGCCTTTGTTGCGGCCAGCGTCGTCGGCCTGCGCCGCCTTTTGCACGCTGCGTCGCGGTCACGTTCTTCTTCTCGGGACGGCGAGTCGGCGGCGCGACGCCGACGGTTACATTCACACCGCTGTTTTCGGCGTCATTGCTCGTAAAATCGCTGTTCTTCGGGCGTACGTACCACTCGCAGCCTTCCCATGGCAAAGGCAGAGCTAAAATGAGGCCCCAACTTCATCTGTTCGAACGTAAGACACTACGACCATGCACGCGTGTGCTATACGGGGAAGTACTTTCGAGCAGATGTTGAACGCAGCCAGATGTGGAAGAAGACGGCGCCGACGAATGCGCGAGCGCGATCGCACGGTGGCACCGAGGGGCGCAAATAACCTGTGCAAGAAGACGACGACGCTGGAGCCATTGCTGATGATGATAGCTTTTGTTCGCAGACATTCACTAGCACTTTAGAGCTTCGCTGTAAAAAATAACAAGAAATAAGGTGCACCTTCACTTAGCATTATTACCTTAAAGGCTGCGTTCATGGTATTACATAAAGCGCGGGTAACATGTGCTTCCTCGCAATTTTTTTTATAATATTGTTGCAGGAAGAAAGCAGGCCCACGAGTGTAGAATACTGTATATTTACAACTGATGTATATGGCGTTCAGGCAACGGCCAGAGTCTTTTGTCTTCCTCTCGTTTATATAACCTTCTTCTTTCCCTTCAGCGTAACATCACCCTCCCGGCGGGGTTAGCTCCGACCCGGTGCAGGTTGTAGAGCCTCACTTAATGGGGGGAAATAGGGCTTGAGCCTGACGACGTGAGCAACATCACTGGTGACGTTGGGAGGCACTGAAGGCTGGCCGGCTGGGGCGATCTCGTATGCCACGTCAGACAGTTGACGTAAGATCTGGCAGGGACCAAAATAAGGGAAAATAGTTTTTCCGACAAGCCGTCGCGACGTGAAGCGTCAAGAGAAGGACAAGGGAACCACGTGAAAAATGGTGGTCTCGGTGCCGAAGGTCGTGGCGTCGTTTTCAGAAGCTTGCGAGGCTCGTTTTCACGGCGAACGATGCGCGTTATATCTTCCTGTCCTGTCGGGCTTAACGAACCGTGGCGGGTCTTCGCATGAACATGTCGCGACGATATTGGACAATCTGTAGAAAGCTTGAGTGACGCGGCGGCCCTCCATTATAATTGCATCTACAGTGGCACAATCTTTGCACATCAGGAGACTGAAGGGATCGTCTGCGATACCTTTTAGTATGTGACCAACCTTGTCTTCTTAATTTCGGTCATGTTGTTGTCAGCCTTGTGACAGAGGGCCAGCACATACTTTATGTACACGACATAGGATTGAGTGGACGTCTGAGCGCGGAACGCAAGTTCTCTTTTTGCTGCCAACTAATGACCTACAGGTCTGCCAAACAGATCTCGCATGTTTTTTCTTTGCAGAGATCCCAACTCGTTAGATCAGCTTCATCTGTATTGTACCATTGCTTCGCAGTTCCTCTCAGATAAAATAGCAGGTGCCGCCTGTGATTCGTTCGGGCCGCTGCTTGTTTCTTGTTACTTTTGTGTTGCAGCCATTTAGCACGTATTTTCGACACAAGTATGACGTTGCACGCACATCACATTACGTACAGAAGGTACGGCCGTGAGGGGCAGTGAGAGCGTTGCAACGATGTCAATTTTGGTAGAACTTCCGCCTGTCTAGTAGCATGTTTCGCCCGTACAACACCACTCATTATGATTGCAGGAAATAGTGCAAATATCGCTTTGTGAATGCATGTAACATCATTAGGGCGTTTTATTAGGTGAAAGACGAAATTTTTTAAGAGCTGGAGCAAGCAAAATGAGTTTTTATTTCATTTTTATCTTGTTTGAAAAGACAAAGCGGAAGCAACATGGAAGTTTGCAAGAATGCTCGAACACATATTATTACCCGCAGGTCCTACCGCAGTAAAGCCATTGACCAGCAATTAAGTCATGTAAACAACAATAAAGACTTTATTTTTGCAGGGTATTTTCTGTTTAACAAACCATCTGACGCGCCTGTGAAAATTGTTACACACTGGAATGTTTCATCAAATGTTTAATAATATAAAGCATTTTCGATCTTGTGTATTTCGGTATGTTTCTGTGTTTACAGTTCTTATATATGTTGGTGAAAATTTTTTTTGGATACTGTTCACCAGCTGATTACGTAACGCAGACCCACCGGGGTCCGAAAACGGCTTGTAGTGTGCGTAAATAAAGTAATTAATGTAAAAAAAGATACACTGGCAACTCGAGAGAGGTCACTCATGCCAGTCGTATAAACTAGGCCTTACAAGCAAAATACAGCTTGCATAGCTGAAGAAGCAAAACACAGACATAAGGAGCAGATGATGACTGTATGACCAGCTTCTAAGAACTGCTTAAATAATGGAGACGGAGTTGTAGGTGTTTCCGCGAGGAAGTTGCGGGTTTGGAGCTGAAACGTAATCCTAGCTAGCTGCTACTCCTGCACTCCTGCTACTTCTGCGTGGTCAGTAAAAGCCTAACGTCATTTTTAGGTATTTTTCATGTTACTCCGGTTCATTATGCTTGGTGATAGAATATGCATTGGCATTGAGATGTATAGTTAAACGTTACTTTTTGAGCGTTAGAATAATCTTTGAAATGGTTTAAGCATTCTCTGTCTGGTTCTTTTAATATTGAGGTGTTTTTTATTCTCATTTCTATCCAGGCCGCAGGATCTGAAAACAGAAAACAAAAGTGCACAGAATGAAATTATGACAAAAAAGTTCGCAGACAAATCTGATGATCATCTCCGCCAATATTTCTTTTCTATGAGGGCGTCGTAAGAACCTACTGTACTTGATAACCTCCTTATGCGAGCTTTCATATTAGTAATTTGATTCGCTCAAAATAGCACGTGAGTTCAAGCCACTGAACAATACACAAAAAAATTTATTGCAGAAATGAAAAAAAGAAACATGACTGTACTTATAATAAACGCAAACCTTTCATCTATTCAAAAGCCTAATGTTGCAAGCAGGGCGCTGGCAGTAAAGCGTGCTATTCCAGAAAAGTTATTGCTCTCTTTCAAAATGAAGGCGATAGCCATAAGTGGTTCATACCCTCGATGTTATAAAAAAATGCGTCGTCCGGTCCAGTGGTACAAAATTTGTCATCATCAGCAATGGCTCTTACCTTCCTAAGCAAGCAAATAGGCAATGGCTCATCCATCTCGTAACGCAGGGGCTTTAATCACTCAGCAATGTGAAGCGAGCAGTGCGTACTTTCATTGAAAGCAACTATACAATACACAGAACCGTATTCGTTTCAATCCCTTCGTCGGTGCGAGTCTGACCCCGCTATACAAGCACGCGAAGCCGCAGCCAGGCGTCGAAAATGAGCCGAAGAAGCCGAACTACGAAAGCAGCTACGCGACAATGCCAGACGGCGAATTACCAAGTGTCCAGCAGGCTTTTGTCTTCACGTGTTACAGGATTGTAACATGCTGCCGAACGTTTTTTTTGAGACAGTGATGTTATCCTGTTCTTATTATAAATTTTCCCATCATTGAGAGAGCAATAATGGAAATTTGTACGTCACACCATATCTTCAATTCTTTCTTCAGTTACGATGTTTCATAGTTCCCAAGAAGGTCCGAACGCTGTACTAAATTGGTCTATAAGCCGAAGTGAAGTCACAAAAAATATTGAACAATATCTAATAAACCAAGCACTGATCAAACCCATAGCTGTTCTCAATGTTTTACTCTAAGTTTAGCCACTGATTTAGCCACTTGCAAACTTTTGGAAACCTGGTGCAAACGTCGAAAGAATAATTGCGTTGCCGAAATAAAAACAGAAAATTTTCATATATGCTGCCTAAGTGTGAGGCATTCACAAGAAATGGCTGAAGATGAATTAGGAGACGGGATCTACCCAGTGCAATGAGGAAATGGTGCAACTGCGCTGTAACCGCTGCTCCCATGCAGCAGTGGTATTGGCAACAGGGCTCACTTCCATCATTTTCTGCCCTTTGAGTCCCCATGGTAAGTGTTATCTCATTTATTCGAAATGAACGGATATTCAACCATTTAATATAATGAAATCTGCAACTGAATCCAAATCTAATAGTAAATAAAACTCCATTTGTAATTTACCTTTGAAATATTCGCACACCGCTACGAATTATTTTCACAAAACCATAGCTAGAGGGTTATTTTAGGTGTTAACAATGCATATATCAGCACTAAAGCAATTAAATTTATGGGAAATATGCTGCAATAACTCACGATTTATTAATTTTTGCGACAGATAAGTACTTAAATGCGCTGAAAATCGTCGTTATTAGCAACATAAAAAAGACGTATTGGGAGGTCTCTTCCAGTTATGAACGTGATTCGGCAGTTTGTGTGGTCACACGTTTGCAGACAACTGGTCCATTTGCTTATCTGACAAAAAATAATTGCAAGTTTACACATATTCTTTCATTTGCTCCGAATAATTTCCTCCATATTTTGGGTCTTCTCGATTTTTTCGCCACCACTTTGGACTTGTTTCATTCATGCCTCAACTGCACTCCTTACAATAATCCCCCAGATGGCAGTTTATTTCCATTGCTTCGTTGTTGTTGTTTTGGCGAAGCCATACTAACATCAGCTTGTTTGTCTCCCGCCCACTAGGTATTCGTTGCACGCACGTCGTTCAGTCACAACCAATAGGGTTACTAAAAGCAATATCAATGCCTACCAGAGAATGAAAAAGTCAGCAAGAACTGAACAATAAATCATCAGCAATACCTTAGTTTCGCGCCTGATATCGTGATCTGAATGGTATATACCAGTGTGAATATGTTTCAGTTGGAGTGATCCCGCTAAGCCCGTTGTCGAGAGTTAACGTTCTAGAGTGAACGTGCCAAAGTTAACAGAAAAACCAAACAATAAAAGCCATGCAGTAACAAACACAAGTCTCGGCTTGTTACCTTAATCCCCAAATTAGTTTCCTTTATTTCATTACCTTTTCGAAACGCATACGTAGGCAAGACAAACCAATGTTTGCACTCGAAGCTTCTGATTTGTGTGCGAATCATGCGATTGCCAGCCCGAATAAAAAAAGCGGTAGGAAAACACGGCTACCAAATACCCCGAGGAGAATGGAAGCCTACCAATAATTACCTACCTAAGTTTTACATTTTCTCCTAAGTGTCGCACCCCATGTTCACATTTTACAGCATATTTTAATTGTTTAGGGTGACTTATTTCATGAAATAAACTGACTATAATAAAGGGGCCCTTCACTGTAATCATAACTGTACAGTGACGGGGTAGTAGAAGTTGATGGAGAACCTGTGTAACAGCAGAGCTTTCCGTCTGGTTTCATGGCACGGCGGAGAATCGTTGCGTTCATGATTGCAGGGTTCTTGCTTCGAGTCCGGTAGGGGCACTTTTACAGCGAAGCTGTTAGCGTCTACTTGGTCGGAAGTTTTCGGTCTGCGCTCACCGAAAAAAGAAACGGCAGCTGAAGCAGCTGAAATTGGACATTTTTTTTTTACTTTTCGCGTAACAGAATTACATTTTTCTCGTATAATCAAATTACAGTTCGATGCTATCATGTCTGCAGGTAGTGTGTAAGCCGTCGTTTACAAATTTTGTGACGCATTTTACATTGAGAAATTAAATTAGTTGAATAACGCACTTGCGCCAGGCGGAGGGCCTACTAGAATGAGGATGTATGCTGCACTCGCGCACACTTGTGTGCGCACGTGACGTTTGCAGACGATTTACCTGTCCTTGGCGCGTCCGCGGTCTGCCCGTTGCATCTGTCCCACAACGTGTGCAGCTACCGCAATCGACATTACGATGAACACTGCGTATGAAATTGCAGCGACGTTTCACTGCGCGAACCCGGGCTACGCGAAACTGCAGGGATAGACGACCACTATCGTGGTCGTCTATCGCAGCAAACCAACCAGAGGATGGCCCACCCAACATTTCGGCGGAGCAAGCCGGCATTTTTCAAGTCGTCGAGAGCCGGCGTCGCCGCCGGCAGAACGCACGAGGAGCGGCCACGTCCAAGGCTCCTCTCTACAATTCAGCCAAGGGAGAGGCTCGCGCTCCGTCGTCGTCTTCTAAAGCTCTACAGAACACTTCTTCACCAGTCTCCAAGTGGACGCCAAGCCAACAGTCAGGATGAATCCCAACGACTACGTGATCGTGCTGAAGCAGCGCACTACGGTCGCCCTCAAGACAACCTTTCAGCAAGGTGAGCTCGGCGCTGCCATTTCCCAACTCATCGGTAGGCAGCACATGAACGCCATCACAATTTCTCCCAATTGGGAACGAAACATCATCGTCTGTGGCACGCAGAACCCCGAGGTAGTTCAGAAGCTGCCAACGGACTTTTAACTGAACTGTACAAGCAAAGGACCGCTCCCGCTTCACGGACACCTCAAGCTCACTGGTGACGTATGTCGCGGAGTAATTTCTGTGCATAACCTTGAAACCAGTGAGTCCCTGAAACATAGTGTGCAGTGGCGCGGTGGTGAACTAGTACACGTGCGCCGGCTGGGGAACTCCAATGTGGCTGTGCTGACTTTTGAGGGACGAAACGTTCCGCGTTACATCCACTACAACGCAGAACTGACTCCCGTCAGGGAATAGAAGAAGACAGTGCCAGCGTGCTACCGTTGTCGCACACTGGGGTACCGGGCGGACAACTGTCCCAACCCGGTCAACGAAAGATGCGGCCTCTGTGGCCAAAACGTGGGGGCTGGTACTGAGGGGATGGCCCCCCACGAATGCAATCCAATGTGCATAGTCTGCGGGGGCCGCACCTCACCGGCTCCCGCGAATGCACCGGGAAATTCATCTGGCTTCGCCAGGGCACAGAACATCGGCGCCCCCCGCAACATCGAAGCGCCAGCCATCTGGCAAGGCGCCAATCTCACCACCCAAGGCAGCCAATCCCGGCGCGACACGGGAGAGTCACGCCACCGGGCGGCCGCAAGTCAACCAGGAGATGCCAAACCGCGGCGTGACGCCACCCCCTGACAAGAGAGCAGCAGCAACGCCACTACCTGGAGAAGCGGAGTTCTCAGCTCTCAGCGCTCCATCTGGCGGCGCCGCCCCCAACCAACCCAAGGAAGGCAGCTGGGCAAGGGTCGCCTTTTTCCTCCTCCTCACCCCTCCTCCCCCACCAGCATCGCCGAGACGCAGGAACTCAGGCGCGAGCTCGCCCTCTTGAGAGCTCAAAACGAAAAACTAGCCAGCGAGCTAAACTCGCTCAGAACCCAATTCGGTACTCCGCTCTCCTCAAGCGGCGAGGAAGAAAACATAACAGACAGGGAGCTTCTTACTCCTATAGAGAGTTGCGTCGCGGCCCTGGAGACCCAGGTGACCGCGATTGAAACACAATTAGCTGACCTCCCCCAAATTATCCACGACACCATCGCCCGTCAGATGGACAGTGTTAACACACAAGTGACAGGAGCCGTAACTCGCATTATCCAAATATGGATACAAGACAATCTGCGCGTCCTTAAGCGCGTAGGGCCCATTAGGGATGATAACCGCCCCTCAAAATTTAACAGGGTCATTCCCGATGAGTCTGACTTTTCAGAAGACTCCTGCACGTCTGCGCCGGGCACTAGCGGACTGGGCAGTGTTAACAACGTAACCCCACCCTCTGTCTCCGACCATGGCCCCCAACCCTAAGTCGCGAGCCAGAGCAACTCTGCCGCTTACAGTAACACAGTGGAACTGCAGAGGTCTCAAGGACCGCAAGAAGCAGGCTCATCTCCGCCTCTACCTTGAGACCCATGAGATCCTCCTCGCCGTGGTTACCCTTCAGGAACCCGGCGCCAGCGTCAAACTCACCAACTACACTACACCAACTACACTACATTTCAACACAACCCGCAGAGATCTATACTCTTTCACAAGCAATATACTGCGCAGGAGGTCACTCCCCGCACCACCACCTTTCTCGTACACGATGGTGTCGGTGCTGCCTCTAAAGCGGTCTGATCCACCTGTACACATTCTAAACATTTACTGCCCCCCGTTCAGCGAAATTTTCACGCAAGCCATGCAGGTGGCGGGAAGGGACCCCCTCCTGATCGTCGGCGATTTCAACGCCCCGAGCAGGCTCTGGGGGCACCCCCGGGAGGACACGCGTGGGAGGAAGCTTGCGGAACTTCTTTCCACACTTGGACTCACCCTCCACAATGACCCCGCCAACCCAACATTTGTAGGTAATTGGATTCAACGAGAAACTTGCCCGGACCTCACAATTACACGCAACATACGCCATGCCGACTGGCTGCATACAGAGGACACTCTCGGTAGTGATCACTGTATAATCGACACAACCATCTACATGCGTCCCCTGAAACGCCCACTAACACAAGCTCGTGTGCCGGACTGGACGACTTTCCGCACCTCTCTACCTATCGTAGAACCCCCCCCCCCCCCCCCCCCCCCGTCGGGCTACGACACCTGGTCCAAATCGCTCACGTCGACACTCAGACAACACGAAAAGCAGATACAGCTCACGGACACACAAATGGACGTGCACAATCACCTCCTTCATCTTTGGAAGGCCCGCTGTAGCCTCACCAAACGATGGAGGAAGCATAAACATAACAGACGCCTCAAGAAGCGCATCCTCGAGCTTACACAGCGGGCCGCGGAATATGCCGCTCAGCTAGCCGACACTAACTGGGTGGACCAGTGCAACACGGCTGCGCGCCAGATGTCTGGCCGCGACACGTGGCGCCTGTTCCGCGCTCTCATCGATCCAACACAAACACGCACGGTCACCCAACGCCACTTACATAGGGTCATGCACAACTTTACTTGAACGACAACACAGCTAGCGCATACGCTCAGGGATCGATACCCGTGCACCACAAAGGACCCCCGGACGGCCGCGTACTCGTATGCAGGCAAAGAGAACACTGAGCTGGACACACCGTACCAGCTACACGACCTCCGGGCGGCCTTAAGCAAGATGAAGCGTGGCACCGCACCCGGGCGCGACAAGGTTACGGTCAAACTCTTGGCCAACCTTCCCGACAAAGCCTACGCCGCGCTCCTCAAATACATCAATAACATTTGGGACGGTGAGACTCCTCTGCCTCTCGACTGGAAGTCGGCTCTCGTGACCTTCATCCCGAAGCCCGGAAAAACTATTGATGTGGAGAACCTTCGCCCCATCTCCCTCACGTCTGGCGTCGGCAAGTTGATGGAGACGATGGTGCGAGACAGACTATCCGACTTTCTCGAAACACAGCACGTTTTCGCGGACACCATGTTCGGTTTCCGCCCTCAAAAGTCAGCACAAGATATACTTCTGCAGCTCCACCATGACGTCTTAGATCCTGTCGAATGTCCCCACAATGACAAGGTGGTCCTGGCCTTGGATCTTAAAGGCGCATTTGACAACGTCAAGCCCGAAGTAATCCTAGACCACCTCAGTTACACCAACTGTGGCCACAAAACATTCAATTACATAAGACAATTTCTTACAGAACGCCAAGCCTACCTACGCATACAAGATGCGGAACGCGGACCATACATAATCGGCTCGAGGGGAACACCTCAAGGCGCGGTCCTGTCTCAACTCCTTTTCAATTTAGCCTTGCTTCATCTTCCCTCCAAATTGGCTTGTCTGTCTGGTATTCAGCACGCTGTTTACGCGGATATCACAATCTGTGTCACGCAAGGTAACCTGGGCCACATGGAGTCCTATCTGCAAACAGTAGCAAGCGTATTCCACGACTACGCAACCTACTGCGGACTCCAGTGCGCCCAAGCTAAATCTGAATTTGTGTACTTACGTCCCTCCCCTCGGGACAAAACTCAGCTACGCATCATTCTCCCCTCGGGGCCGATCCGGGAGGCCAAGGAGATCCGCGTCCTCGGCCTCTTCATACACCACCAACGCAGGGCCGACACCACCTTGGCCAAACTTCGCAAGGTGGGAGACCAGGTGTGCCACATGGTCCGCCGGGTCTCCAGCAAGCGGGGCGGATTACGAAGCAAGGATGCATTGCGGCTTGCCCATTCTTTCATAACGAGTAGAATCCTCTACTCGACCCCCTACTTGCACCTGCGCAAACACGATGAGGACCAATTGGAGGTCATCCACCGGAAAGTCATCAAGCGGGCTCTCGACCTCCCTGTCGCCACGTCCAACCAGAGACTTCTAGCCCTGGTCTTGGTGAACACTTTCCGGGAGCTTCGAGAAACCCACTTAGTCAACCAATACACGAGTCTTGCACAAACATGTCCGGTCGCCGCCTCTTGGACCGGCTACACATCAGACATGACTACCACATTGAGGAAAGGGTGAGATTTCCAGAACCCTGGAGACGCGTCCTCCGGGTCCGACCCCTTCCCCGCAACAGGTTCAAAGAAGACCATAGCGGTTGTCGCCAGGCGCGCGCGGAAGCGTTGCAGCGACACTATGGTCACCAACAACATGTGTATTACGTGGACGTCGCCGGCCCACACCACGGGGGGTGGTACACGGCCGCAATCGTACACAACACTAACACAGTTAACGGGCTCACTTTCAAAGCCTACAGCGCAACAAACGCGGAGGAGATTGCCATCGCTCTGGCCATCCCTAATCCCACGTCGAAACACATAACCGACTCGCGAGGGGCTTGTCGGAACTATGAGCTGGGGTGGGCCCCCCTGCTTGCCTGGCGCATACTGCAATCTAGCTGCCTATACGTTGATCTAACTCCGCGTAACCTGATTTGTGCCACCAGTCACCAGGGACTCCAAGGAAACGAACAGGCCGATCAGGCCGCCCGCGCACTCTCTCTCGGGGCTGTCTCCCTGTCCTTCGAAGCCTACTCCCAATCAGACAATCTGGCCCTTTCATTCAAAGAAATCACCGATTACTATAAGGAGGAGCACCGGCGTTACCCGGCCCCTTGTAAGAGACTGGACCACGCTGACGAGCGCCTCCTCATCAAAATTTTTACCAACACTGTACTGTGCACGGCGGTGCTGAAGCATTTCAATCCATCCTTTGACGGCACGTGCTAGTTCTGTGGGGAGGTGGCTGACACTTTCCACATAGTATGGGCGTGCCAATCAAACCCATCTATCCCCCCCCCAACCCCAACCCCACCAGAGAGGACTGGGAGGCAGCCCTGCTCGGCTCTCAAGACCTGAAGACCCAAAATGCCTTGGTTCAACGGACGCGGCTAGCGTTGCTTGCCAATGGGTCACCGAAATAGGGGCTCCACCTAGAAATGTGAGGGGAGGAGGCCAATAGGGCCCTAACACAATCACCTCTGCGCAACCAGTTCAATAAATGTTTTTCACCACCACCATCGGCATCAAAGCACTAACGGAGGGGCGCAAAGGCGGTCGCTACATTTATCTCGACGGTGCGACGCCTTGTGGTGGTGGCGCTTGTGTAACTTCGGCAACAGTTTCACTCTACATCCACTTCCACAGTATGGAATGGAGGCGGAATTGTCAATTTTGTTTTCTTTACGTTACTGTTTCATTAATTTTCTGGTTTAACTTTTGGCACACTTGTTCTTTTGTCCAAAATTTCACCCCCACTCCTGACACGGAGGGCCCTGCCAAGGGCAACGAAGCGACCCATTGCGTAGCCCAGTGAGAGGGGGAGGGAGGTGGGGAGGGGGGCTTGGGTTGATGCCGACCAATTACAAATGATGCGTTGTTGTTTTGTTACTGTGACACCCCTGTGAGAAGGGGCACCCACTGACTGCCGAAACACTATGTACATAGCATCCGGTCGAATATAAATAGCCCCCTAAATTTTCCATCTATAACATGAGGGGGCTGGTCATAGTAGTATGTAGATTTTTATGACGGATCCTCTCACTGTAGTGAATGCCCTCATGGTAAAACAATGAAACAAATGTTTAGGTAATAATATAGGGATATATTTAAACTTTTGTAGTGTCATAAGGTGATTATTGGTGAACACATGGGCCAACTAGCACGAACAATTTTTTTAATGTAATGAACCTTAAATGTAAACTAAAAATGTAATTTTCAAGATTTAAACAGGTTTGGCAGAACTGAATCCTACATTTTGCAACGTTTCGTTTCACGTGGCACATTATTGATGGGTCGCACCGAGTATGCGATGCCATCCTCCAAGCCACAACCGAACCAATGACGAAGGGTGGGAAGAATAAAAAAAAGGGTGCCATCGTTAGAAAATACGGCCTCAGAGACACGCAGTCACAGCGAAACCGAATGCTACGTCAGCCCCGCAAATACGCTCAGTGGTTCCCACCCGTCAAAACACAAACCGATTGGGGAAATTGTAGCAATCAAATGTTATATAGCTAGACGAGATTCTGTCAACTCTGGCGTTCCTCGCAAAACAATACGCCCGCGTTGGAGTATCACCGGTTTAGGAGTCTTCACCGGTTAACAAAATACTCGCATGCCTACGGGAGAGCTATGTTTTGACTGATAAGAAACGAGATAGGATTCAGTTTTCTCCACTCCGGCAACTCAGAACAATGCGTGCGAGAATTCCGAATAAGAGAACGCAAGCGCAGGCTCCTCATTAAATTAGGCGAAGTGGCAATAATACCACACTACTTTCGTGGCTGCCACCACCGACCGAAACGAAAGATAAGTTTTCGGACAAGCAGCTGGGAATGGAAGCACAATAATATGTTTTATTAAAAGTCACAGAATGTTGTATTTTCGGAGTGACGCATGGCCGGTAAGGCGGTACTTCGTTCCAAAAAGGCGCGTTTTTCATGCGTTAGATGGCTGCCAAACAAGTATGGGCGTAACCACTTGGAACTTGTTTCCGCAGCCATACATGTTTAGCAGTAAACCTCAAAGGGTTTACAAATCTTAAAGAAAAATGTGTTTGTGTCCGCCATCACTTCTGTTATCTGACATGAAGGTCAGACACCTGTCTGAGACACCTGTCAAATAAATAATTTCAATGATAATCTCGCGTTCCTAATATAACTTCTGAAATTTTTTTAATTTATTCCTTTGTACTAAAAACATAGGGACATCTACTGTCGTTTTATTAAAAACTGAGTATGCTGTCCTCCTCATCATGGAATATAAATGTGAATATCTTAAGAGAATTATGATTGGTGTCCATCGCTACAGGCAAAAGTGACTATGAGGTAGGGTACACGTGAATGCCCTCGATAACGTCTACATACATACCAGTTATATCACGGTGGAAATTCACGTAAAACACTCCACATTCGTTGTCTTTGCTTTGGTATACCAATGTCTCGTAAGGGTTGAAAACGTCTAAAAGCAGAATAAAAAAAAAATTCAGGAATAAATATTTGCGCTTGCTTGGGAGCAGCGTTTAATGCGTAGCATTCTTAGGCTAGGTGCCCACGTAATTTTTTGGCCCCCTCTATACGTCTTACCGTTTCGTGCCCCAAAAGCCCCTAGTGACATTTAGGCTTGATTGCTTAAATTTCTGTGAGTACACAAACGTTTTTACGCTTACAATCACCCATACTTGTGGGCACACTGAACCTCCGATGCGATATTTTGTCGGATATCCACAAGGTGCTGACAAACAGCCACCAAAAGCCCGAACCATAATGTTTCATCCAATTAATTAATGACAAGTGGGAACTTTAACGCGAGTGCCTATGGTAGCTGCAAGCGAAATGGTTCGCCCCGCATGAGATAGTGACAGTTAAACTTCGTCCTTTTGGCTTCAACTGGCTTCGTGAACTCATAATTTTGAAGAGAGCACCACATTAGAAAGAATTATTTAAACACCTTTAAAATCGTCCGACGGCAGGATTCGAACAGACGACATCTGGTACAAAAGCCCCATATTGAAACCATTGCACCACGGACGCATTAATTGACGTGTCGCATAGAACACCTTCATGAATTTGTCGATGGCTAGCGAATGCATTGAGACGTTTGGCGCGTTTAGATATGGTCACCGCGAAAGCGTGAACCACTGTAACTAGTAGAGGTTATACGAGTACATGGGGTCTTCATCATTCCTACAAATGTCGACTACTTTCAAATGCAGAACAGCGAGGGCAGATAGAGCGTAATAAACGAAGGCACAAGAATGCCTGAAGCCACAACCACGAAGACCCGACAAATCTATCTATTATACCACCATTGCCGTGGCGGCTGAACAATCAACCCGGCAGAGTTTCCTATAGTAATTATTGTAGGAAACTCTATGGCTCAAACTATTGGTAGAATTTTCTCGACACGCGGCTGCTGCACTAACAGAAACGTCAGAATGCAGCGAGGAAACGTTCACAAAACGCAGCCCTTACGCAGGCGTAGTTGGGCGGGCAAGATACGCGCGGCAAAGTACGCGTTGTAAAGCAGGCGAGAGCATCGGCGGGCAAATCACCGTATTTTTGCGTGTATAACCCGCACCCAAAATTCAAAAACGCTAACAGCAAAGTTGGGGTGCGGGTTATACGCAAACATACTTGAAGGTGCGGCTTCATGGCTGCGCCCACCGCACTGCCGTGAAGCCACACCTTCAAGTATGTTTGCGTATATTGCAGGTGTTCAAGGGCGCCAAATGGAGTGTACTCTCAAACATGCATAACGGTTGCATGTTTAACAAATAACTTCGTTTCGATTAACAAAATTTCACAATATTCTTGCCTCAATAAGTTTTCCCACCTTTCCAAACGTTTTTTCTCTTCACTTGCATTCCATGATTTATTTGCGTATTGCTGTTGCTTGTAGCAAGTTCTCACATTTTTCGCAATCGATGCGTTATCATTGAAATGTCTATTCATTTCGTGCCTTATACTGTGGCGATTTGTCTGTTTGACGTGGTAAAGAGTATGGTTTGCACTTGGCAATTGCAATTTTAACAGCGAAGCTGTTTAACCTGCGCGTTTGCCGTCATGTGTAACGCCGAAATGTGGGCCGATCCTGGTGGTCGTGCGAAAAGGGTTCAAGCGCAATGACACATGCCTATGTGAACTAGCGAAGCTGTTTAAGCTCAAGGATATCCGTCGAGTGTACGATGCAAAACCTCCGCCTGGCATTGACGTCACCAATCCTCGCTTAGCAATGCTTCGCTCCAGCGGCGCTGACCGCGCCGAGCCTCGCCACAGCTGCGTGAGCCATGACGTCATTGCGCACGCAGCATCGCTTCACCTTAGCTTTGCCGTGCAATGACGTCACCGCGCTGTGCGGAGTGAATGCCGTGGCAGCGCAGAAGCAGAGCTAAGCTGTGACGTCATTGCGCCGACCCACGGCCTATAATACTCCGCCCCGGGATACTCCGCCCGGGATATATGCTCCGCGCCGCCACCACGCCGAAACAAAAGCCGCGATGTCTTTGCGCCAAGCACATCGCCGCGAAGATGCGGCGGCCGAAGAAGAGCGTCACTCCCGAAGAAGAGGAAGCGCGGCGCGAAAGCCACGGTGCCGCTACTCGAGAGCGAGTGAGACGACTCCGGTCCGATCCCGAGTATTGCGCCGCCGAAGCGGTGGCGCAATACTCCGGAGTGCAAGAAGATCCGGAGTCAAGAGCCCCCGAAACCGAGCAAAAGCGTTTGAGCGTCCAGAAGCGTCCAGATAATTCAATCACCGACTGCTCGTTGCTCCTTAGGCTGTCGGTGATTTAGGGGTAATCTTGCGCAAAATGTGGCCGAGTTTCTAAGCATAACCTCGCAAAAATTGCGCGAACCGAGATAAAGCTAAGTGGGGTCGTCAGTTTCGCTGTTTGCCCGGTTCTCACACCACTAATGTGAAGCGGCCCCTAATTTTTTTACTTATAACTCTATTATTGTTATAATAGCTCTGCTGTAATTATTGTGCATTGATGCGCAGATTGTAAGTTTAGTCTGAACAGTATAATAAAACAATACTTTATGAGTATTTGCTACACTTGGAATGTGATAAAAATATATTTGTATACAAAATCATTCGTTATAATAAATAAACTTTTATTCCACCTGACCCCTCCTCCTTAAAGAGACTTCTTACAAATAGTCGAGTTCTGTCGAGTTCCCCTCAGTGCTCAGTGGAGAAATGCAAATATTTGAGCAAAAAGCAGGCAAACGTAACTATGATGGTCATCTTCACTGCGGAAAAATACTAATGTTGCAGTAAATGAGTTCATAGCCGAAAGAATCACTGAAATTAGCTGTGTTATTTTGATTTATTTATTTATATATTTACCGCGTCCATACGGATGCTGTCATACATTGCTCATGCTGCATTTCTGTCATACATTGCTCTACTTTTGCTAAATAGAAATGCTGCAGGATTGATAGGCAATTCGTTTATGCTACATGTATTAGGATAAATGCTGTAAATTCCTTCAAACGCGAGGGATATCACGTGGTGTTATACTATTGAGGAAACGCTGGCTACGCTACAGGGCTCGTAATAGTGTATTTTTCTATTACCAGCCTTTTCATAGCGCATTAGCATTGGACATGTGCAAATGACGGTTAGCGAATATTGTCACATTGTACTGTGGGTGAAGACAGACGTAATGTCAAAATTTGTTTATGAATTTATCCCTTGATTCGGTAAACCTGTACCCAGCAAATAAGCAACGCTCAGCACAATGATAGCTCCGAGCACGATCGTCAATCGTCAATTCTAGGTTTATCATCAAGGTTCGAGCGAAATTACTGGTGCTCGCATGCCTTCTGGAAAGTACAACACTATCGACGTTGCGCATTCAATCGGCTTGCACATGGTTTGGCGATAACGCAGACAACCCGTATAATTAACGATAACGTTCTAGTAAGTTCCAAATCATGCAGGTGCGTTTTGCGCTGAGCGATAACTTGTATATCCTATTTAGGTACATATCTATATTTATATTTATGTAATGTGTATATATTAAGTCTACATATTAAAATGGACAGATTGCATGATACTTGCCAACCACACGCGAGCTTTTCCACAATTCCATTGCACTGAGAAGACTGCAAGCAATCATGCTGCCAAGTCGGTATGCTAGCTATGCAGATAACAAAACGGAGGATAAAGAAAACAGTGTAAACGCCACAGTCTCCTCCCTAGGACAGAGCCCCACCGCGTTCGTCTGGTGGCAGCGACGGACCAAGAAAACTGGAACAATAGTGACCCCAATTCATTCCCCTGTAGCTGCGGCACAGCCCATGCTGCATAGCAGCATGTAACTGGCTGTGCGTTTCATTCATAGCGCCCACCAGACCAACGCGGGGGGGGGGGGGGGGGTATAAGAATCGACAATAGGAAGGAAAGAAGGCTGTGGCGAAAATTGCTCTAGTCAGACAAGAAACCGGTACTTACGTCAGTATATGTATCCAAATCGCACTGTTTTACAAGCTTCGTGTGCTTGTGTGTCACCGTCAATACACCCAGTTGCTTCACTTACAATTCCCTTACTACTCATCAGCCCATATAACTGCAAGATCTCCAACATGTGTCAAAGCTGAACAAATTTGCAGATCCAACCCTTGTATCTATTCTTCCCCTTTCCCCCTCCCCAAGTGTAGGGTAGCCTACCGGGCACGTCCTTGCTTAACCTCCCTACCTTTCCATTCTCGTTTCTCTCTCTCTCTCTCAACCCTTGTATAGGACTATATCTAACACGTTTTCTTAGGTACTAATAATTCATGCAGACAGCATGGGAACAATTGCTATCGAAAAAGCCACGGCCAAAGGTCAGAAGTACAACGGCCGCGCACCCTAGAGCCACCGTATTTACTGAATTCGTTATACAGTGGTAATGGACCAAAATGTGGAGTTCATGAAGGCAACAGTACGTGTCAGCGCTCTTCCTCTCAGCTCAACTTTAGTAACTTGATGCATCAGTGAAAGTGTGCTCCTAATAATCCATAAAATTTATATTCTATTTACATGGAAGCTACACAAAATAGATAGCTGGATAAAGCATTTTATTTCTGAACCTATTTTCGTAAAACTAAAAAAAAAGAATACCAAAAGTGAATGGCGGGAGGGTTAACATAGAAACACTGAGTATATTACGAGTTGTTTCATATTATATAGACCACTGCAGTAATTCTTGAGATATTCAATGACCATAAACCATCAGAAAAATGGAGCATCATTAGCTCAAAATGGTAGCTTGTCAGTTGAACACTTTTACGTTTAAATTTATAACTTTGACTAACAAGTATATTTTTCGATCGGTCTTTAGCTTCGATGATGTGAAACTATTCGCCAAAGAGTGAACAGTTATCTGAGGAAGCCAACGATCAATAAAATTGTACTTGCCGTCATCTGTAATTGTCATTTCATTGTAAGGTCGGCTGGTATCCTCAGCAGTAAAATGATATGAGAACTTAGCTTCAACAGACTTTTGAGACCTACTGCAAGGAGAATTTGTGTTATTTATTCGTATCGAGTTGCCTTTCTCGTGAAAAACTTACATAGATCCGTTTGATATGTGGTACCTGGTCATGCAGGCACCGAGGACATATGTGTAATGAATAACATCCACCTTGCATGTATTATTCGTTCTTTCAGTGCTTTGGTATACCCATATTTTTTCTGTCGTGTTAAGGAACTGAAAGAAAATTTATTATACGCAAACAAAAATTTTTGCTCTCATGCTATAAATTGTTCAGGGGAAACTTTCTTCGGGTGAGAATATCGTAGGTTTAATTTGAGCCAACTTTGCACAACCGAATAACAGCATGTAACATACCCACTAAAGACGAACAAAATAAAATTACGAAAATCAATCAGGAGCTGCTCAATTATCTTCTACGGGGTATACAACAGAACACAAAACAACTTTGCAAAGCCATGATAATAATTTATATAAAATATCTAATTTTATATTCAAATGCCTTCCAGGCGTTAGAACAGAGAATGTAAATATCTGAAATTGCTGTTTAGAAATGAAGATATGGTTGCTTCAATGTCGTGATATATCGTGAATGAATGATGCTTAATTATTTAGTGACAACGTTTCAATTGTACAAAGCCGTCGCTATGGTTGGGAACCCTATGTCCACGGCTCTGCTGACTAACGTTCCACTCTTCCAGGTACTTTTGGATGGCGTCCACCAGGTAGCGTTCGTGGTTCTGTGTCTTACCGAGGGTTCAGAGGTGCAACATTGTAATTGCAAAGTTGAAGGATGCAATTTTACGTGCATTTTTTTTCTTATCTGCAAGAAAGCTGATTGTGTTGGCTCGAAGGCGAACATGTTTTCGAACAATGGTTCGCGCTGTTCACATATTCTAAGCGCTTCAGCGCGTCAGCTCCAACCACATTTGCTAGCCCGGCTTGTACACTCAACACGCGTTTTATTTCCTAATGTGTGGTTTGATTTGCCAAAACCCCGAAATAATTAAGACGCACGTAGTAGTGAGGGATTCCAGAAAATGTTTTGCCAATTAGGGTTCTTTAACTTGCGCTTTATGCGCGTTACACAGGTGCTTTTGCATTTCGCCCCCAGTGAAGTACGGCCGATTAGGAAGGTAGGCTTAGCTCGCTGACCGCCGCAGTTACGGCCGACGTCGCTTGTGATCGCGCCGCCGTTTTTTATAGTGCGTGTATTTTTGACGACGCGAATACTGTGGGCATAAATAAATTGGTTTTCTCGGCATAGGTGGTGCAAATAGCAAGGAAAATGATCTTCGTGCAAACCGGCCGAGCCACCTCACTGAGACAGTCAGTGCGCCCTTCCTGTCCGCGAGACAAAATGCCGTCGGATCGTTCCTACCGAACACGCAAGTTGTTTGGTACGGGGTCCCCACCGTGGTGGCGTAGTGGCTTGGGCACTGCGCTTCTAAGATCGCGCTCGCGGGATGTAATAGCGGCCGCGGGAGTGGCAAATCGATAGGGTGGAAACGAAAAAAAAAGAAAAAAAAATATTCAGTATGCTTCTACAACATGAAGATGGAAGACCAGCGAAGCTGTTGGTTTAGTTTAATTATGTCTTACTTTTTTTAATTTGGTGGTTACGTTAAGTGGTTGAAAAGACACAACACATAACCTCGTTACGTCGCCGCGCGACCTATGCTGTATGTGCGAGTGAAAGCAAGTTTAGGCGACTAGATTCCGACCACCTTGCATTATCGGTCACAGCACGTTGGGCAGCTGCGCGTTCGGCTTCTCGTCGATTTCGCATCCATTCGCGCTGCTGAGCGCGCCGGCGCTCCTCAAGGCGCGCTCTTTCTCTTCGGAGCGAGTGACATGGGTCTTACCCACAACAAGGCCATGGGGAAACTGATGACGTCGCTAGGGAAATGGCTATGTGAAGAGAGAATGAGACACAGCTATTGGTTGGTAGACTGGTTCGTTTGTAGATTGGTTGGTATCACTGACGTTTCGACACGCATCGTCATAGACTAGTGATTGCGCAACAGCGTTCACTGCTCTGGCGCAGTGTTTTTGTCTCTTTGGGTCCCACTTGTGCCATGAGTAGTTGAAGGGCGGTTGCAGGTCCCAGAGCCCACCGGGGTGCGTGCCATTGAGCTTGGACCCTTTCTGCACTATCACAAGGGTCGTGGGGACGACGACGAAGTGATTCTTATACAGATCATGCAGGGCCGTATGCGAGTTCCTCATTGACACAAGGAGAATACCAAGTTAATTTACTGATATATTGTTTAATATTTCACAAAATTCCAAGTTACGTTATTTTACTGATTGATTATTTATTAATTTCCAAAATTCCAATTAAACTGATTGAAATTTATTACCTTCTACCTTGATCTCCTTCCAACAAACACACTAATTCCCTATAAGATAAAATAATATACGGCTCTAACATCAGTTAGTTTCATTGAATAATTTCATACCACCTGTTTAACCGCCGGCTTCTTGGCCAATCCCCCGTGGTGGGTATGCGCCATCATGCCATGGTATAGGAAGCAAGCAAGCAAGCAAGCATTGTTCCTTCGCGCTGCAGTATTTTCGGTTATTTTCCGTGTTTTACTGGGAGACGCTGCTCCCATTGCTACGGCACTGGAAGTGCAGTCAACAGAACGCCGACGGGACGTGACTACCACGGCAGGAACTGGCCCGAGGAAGAGATACTGCCCTCCATGTCAAGCGGCAGGGAGGGAACTGTGTTGTACTTTTGCTCAAGCAATGATGCCGCAGATGAGGAAGGCTTCGAGAAAGTGGTACACCGGAAATCCAATAAAGAAACATCAGCGAACGGTCTTTGTCAAGTAAGTCAACTGTCCTGCCACAGCGAAGGCCATCGGCGCCCACAATTCTCTTTACGCCTGACAGACCTGTGGACAACCTCAACAGCCTTAATCGACAAGCGGTTTCCGTTTCTCTGGAGGCTCTTGTCCCAGGAGAGATTAAAGATATCAGGATTAATAATTGAAAGAATGTCCTGGCTGTTGATGTTTACAACCGAAGCGCAATCAATGCTTTGATGGCCGTAAAGCTCCTGGGCAACATTATTATCCATTACCTCGTTCCGCAGGACTACGAAGCCACGGCTGGTGTTGTTTATTATATTGATACATCGATTAGCGACAGTGACCGGGCAATTTTAATCGAGCCTGCGACAGATGGTATTGCCTTACTGCAAGCTCGGTGCCTTGGCAACTCGAGCTATGTATAGGTCGTCTTTAGAGGTGACTGCCTACCATCACGCGTAACTGGTCGGACACTTTCCTCGTGGGGTACGGCCTTTCGTACCAAAACCACTTCAGTGAAAAGATGTCAAAGGCTTGGACACGTGAGTGCTGTTTGCCGAAATTCAACGGCGTGCCCACGATGTTCCGAATAACACGACGCTGACATTGCCGTGCAACGGAGCTCAAGTGTACAAATTGTCAAGGATGGCACGCTGCATCTCCAAAGACTGTCCACGCCTAAAGAAAGACCAGAAAATCTTGAGGAAAATGACTAGAGACGGATCATCACACAGAGATGCTTCTGCTGAAATAAGGCGACATCGCTCCCGAAAAGGTAAGTCCACGAAATCCTCTTCAGGTTCAAGGAAAATGCCTCGTCCTGCAACACCGCCTCCTGCTCCATCTGTCTCCAATGAGAGCACGAATGTCAGCGGAAAAAGCAGCCATGCGGTTGATACTTCATGAAGTAAGGTGTGGCCATGCAGCGCTCCCGAAGACATGCCAAACAATAGAGCCACAGCACATGACTCGCCACTTGAAGTCCAATGTCGCTGCAGTTGACCACATGCGAGACAAGGATTCGAAAGTGATTGCTATGTTGAAATGGCTCACGAATGTCATGCGTCTACTACTGACAAACATGGATACTCAGGCTGCTCGTAGCGCACTGCAAGTACTGGACACATTGACTCGAGTGCTTGAAAGATTCGTATAGCACCATGGCCCACCCGTCACTGCTCTTCCACAAGGAAGTCAAGAAAGCATCTCGATTGCAGTGGATTGCCCGGGGCCTCAAATCAAGAATTTAAGTTTTTAGACACTTTCTCTTTAAGAATCGTTTTCCCATCCTCATAATTTGTGAACCAAACGTTCAAAATGTCATCCGCATTTCTGGATATGTCCTCTACCTGTGGTGATGTGAGCAATGTCATTGTATATACTAGACATGTGAACTGACATACGCGTTGCACCCTGTCCCATTCACTACAACCAGTACGTTTGTTTAATCGTAAACACTAAGGAGCTTAAGTTCACTCTCGTCGGTGCCTACGTTGCTCCTTCAAGTCGTTTCGACTTGAACGACGTGTTATCAACGACACCCGGCCCTACGATCCTCACCACTGTTGCAGAGAGATTGAGATTGCTGAAGAATTTTGCTCAAGACTTGCTGCCTTGCAGTACCAATGTGCACTTACACCATGCGTCACTCCTGCGTCTCGGGACTCCCGTATGGATGTCATGTTTTCGGTGGAGGAATTTGAAGCAGCCCTGGAGACTTGCAGGCGCTCTTCGTCACCTGGGCTGGACGGCGTTACCTATGCGGCGCTCGGCAATCTTGGCCAGAAGGCGCAACTCGTGCTGCTAAACCACTACAACGAGTCTTGGCGCAACGTTATGGTTCCACGCGAATGGAAATGCAGCCGCTTGGTACCACTTCTCAAAACAGGTAAATCACCGTTAGATTTGTCATCGTACCGCCCCATCGCTCTCGCCAGTTGCATCGGAAAAATAATGAAAAGAACGGTTTTGACGCGCCTGGAATGGTACCTGGAGAATTAAAATCTGTACCCAGATGCTATGGCTGGCTTCCGGCGTGGGCGCGCATCCATAGATAATGTCATCGACTTGGTCACATTTGTTCAACATAAAAAACGTCTGAAACGACTCACTGCGGCATTGTTCCTTGACATAAAAGGTGCCCACGATAACGTAGCACATTATGTTATTGTACTGGCGCTGATTGAAGCCGGAATTGCTGGCCGCACTTTTCAGTGGCTATGCTGCTATTTGACCGACAGACATTTCTTCGTGATGACCGAAGATGGCACCACGACTCACCACCAAACATTCCGTGGAGTACCACAATGTGGGATGTGGAGCCGACATTATTCAACTTAGTGCTCGTTGGCCTAGTCAGATGCTTGCCCAACACCGTTGGAATATCAATATATGCTGACGATATCTGCACCTGGGCGTCTGCTGTAACGCGACTGCAGGCATGAGCAAGGCTACAAAAGGCAGCTACCTTAACATCATTGTACTTACGAACACAGAACTTAGTGCTGCCTTGTTACATTCACTCAGAAAGCGATGAGGCCATACTCTGTAAGTGTCAATGGGTAAACAATTGCAAACGCGTGGAAACACCGCTTTTTAGGGATAATTATCGACCGCGACCTATCATGGAGCCCACACGATTCATACCTAAAGAAGAGGTTAACGACGAAACACACCTCCTCAAATTCCTCGGTGGAAAATCATGGGGCACATCGGTGTGGTAAATGCTGCAGCTTTCTAATGCCTTGTTCCTCGGTTTCGCAATATACAGCCTCCTTGTGCTAGGCAACACCTGCAAAACATACCTGTGCGTACTCCAGGGGCTACAAGCTCAAGCCCTAAGGGACGCTTCTCGGTCTCCCGAAGTGTGCGTCTACGGCGGCAGCGATTGGCATAAATCGACATCCCACAATATCAACGTACTTAGCCACTGACGCTCTCAGGGCGCATATTGGGAACATTGCCGGACTAACTTCCCACCATCTTGCATCTTTACCTACAGAAAGGCCACACACAACTGTCAGTCGTATAATTGTTTCCAATTGTACCTCGTTGCCATCGAACTACTTGCCTGCAGCAAGACCATCCTCACCGTTAGCGTGCCTGCACAAACCTGATATACGCCTCATCATCCCCGGAATCCCGAAGAAAGCTCACATGCCGTCATTTGCCCTGAAACAGGCCACACTAGGACTTTTACATGAGGTTCACAGCGGCCGCGTACATGTTTATGTCGATGGCTCAGTCAAGTTCAGCTACAAGTTCAGCTTCCGCGATGGTGATTCCAGCAAGATCCGTCAAGATACGGCTAAAGACGTCACATGTCTCATCAACGACAGCTGCTGAACTGGTAGCCCTCAGTGCGGCTCTTCATTTCATTCTGGAGGAACCACCCCATCCATGGTCAATCTTCTGTGACTCCAAGGCAGCTCTCCAGAGTTTACCCTCAGTACTGCGCCATGGATTACATGAGCAGCTCGTCGCAGAGATCAGACAAGTACACCATCGCATAGTTGATGAAGGACACGATTTAATATATCAGTGGTTGCCTAACTGCGGTATACACGGTAATGATCGAGCGGACGCAGCGCGGCCCGATCTGCCCATGACGGTGTCAACTGCATTTCCATTCCTCTTTCGAGAGCCGACGCAGCGAAAAATCTTTCCGCGCTTGTGTGTGAGCTAACATTATTTCAAGGGAATTCATCTGATTGCACAAGTGCACGCCTTCATGCCCTGGATCCTAATTTCCAGCTCTGTATTCCGTTCGACCTTCCACGACGGGACTGCGCAGTTCTAATCCATCTATGGCTTGGAGTAGCATTTTCAAATGCGTACTCCTTTCTTATCGGAATGACCAATAGCCCACTTTGTGAATCTGGCCGGTGCAACGAAACAATCGCACACATTTTTTGTGAGTGCCCTAGTTTCAACCCGCAGAGAGCAACTCTCTCAGCCACGATAGATAAACTGGACCAACGCCCAATAACAGAAAACAACATCCTTGGAAGCTGACCTACACAAACGACGGCGCGAGCCGCCCTGAAGGCACTGCTGCGATATTAAAGGACACCGGACTCAGTGACAAATTGTGACTCTAGACTGTGTGACGTAGGATGGAACGTCTACACTATGCAACGCGAGAACTCCTTCGCAGACTGCGTGACAGTGCCCACAGAAACAGTTCTGTTTGTGTGTGTGTATGCGTGTGATTTTCTTTTATTTCCCTTTTTTAGTTATTTTTTTTCTCTCTCTCTCCTGTCGCATCCCTTTACCCCTCCCCGGTACAGGGTAGCCAACCGGAGATAATCTCTGGTTAACCCCCTGTCTTTCCTTTACCTTTTTTTCTCTCTGTCACCAAGATCGGCCCACCGCGATCAGCCAGAACCTACCAATATGCAGCTTCGCTGTAAAAAAATTGTGTACCGGGCATTGGATGCACGTTACAGAACCCAAGGTGGTGTAACTTATTCCAGAGTGACCACTAGGACGTGCTTCATATTCATATCGTGGTTTGGGCCCGTAATACCCTGTAAACTAACTATATTTTATTTTGTACTAGATGATTATTCGTGGACCACGTGCACATTCGAGATAAATGTGTTCCATTAGATACCATTTTATGTAAACATCAAACTTCAGTCAAATTCTATACTGTCTTGAGAAGCGATAAATGCGTTTTCATGGGCTGGGTGATGAGACCGGCGAGTAAGCGGCCCTGTACTGCGATGACGGCTGTATAGGTCGGCGCAATCTGCTCTGTTTGCCGAGGCGCCCTGAACACTCCAGCAAACGTATAACGATACCCGAGTATCGTTCCTGTAGCGTTCGATTTCGTGAGAACGTTTTAGAGATCGTTTGCGTGGTTGTTGAGAGAATTCAGACGCTGGATCACACCACTTCTCTCCTGATGCTGCGGGGAAAAACATCGCCTAAATCGCACATTCGTTCGCGCTTGCGTGAAGGACCAACTCTGCATATTTTATTTCACACGCAGATAATCAATAACAACTTTAGGAGCGTTTATGATATCTACACATAAATTAGTGAAGAGGTGACCATGCCGCCTGCGTATATGAACGTGTGCTAGGCTATCTACACAGCTAATGTGACACGCTTTGAGGTGAATCCGTACATCCCACCTACATTCAAGGCTCATACTAATCTAGCTTTCCCACACTTGGGTAAGAAATTGTAATCAAATGTCACAACGTTTCCAAGTATCGTTGTTGGCTAATGCACGCCACGCAAGATACCAAGTTTAACTATTTCCATAACTGAATAAGTAACTTTGCGCAATAAAAAAACACAGGCACAAGAAATCCAAACAAAGACAAGCGCTGTTTCGAAATGCTTGGAGCATATTTGATGATCTTGCATCGGAATCGAATTTTTGCCTTTAACCGGGGTGGCTCATTGCTTGAATAATTTTCAACAACAATAATCTATAAAAAAACGAGCCTCTTGCGTCTTTCAGCTCAACCCACCACGATGCTGCTCGTTGACATAGTGCGCTTCCTTCGCTGTAAACATGTCAACCACACATTCACCCGAGAAAACCCAGCGGCAACTGACGTAGGCCCGCCGGCACCGAGACGTCAACCGCGTGAAAGTCACTCCCAAAGCGCGCCACCGCACCTTCCTGACGTAGCGCCTTGACGGAGGTGTATACATGGGTCGACACATTCGCGCGTCACCGCACCGTAGGCAAATGCTGCTGGGCATAGGAAAGAGCATCCAAGCAGCTGTCAGGTATCTAACAAAGCTGGCGTGATAAAGAGAACCGCCTGTAGCCCTTCAGGCGTTGCCCTTTGATGGCGAATGGGAGTAGAGTGGCAGGGAAACCGTCGGTGTTAGTCCGTGCAATGAAATATTTTATAACGTTAGCTTGACATTTATTCTTCGCTCCACTCAATCAGCGCATACACATACCAGCTGAACCGGAATGCTGTACCAGCGGACAGCTATTTTAGCCACTGAAAGGACAGCTATGCCTGCAAAGGGTGCTAAAGACTACGCTGCGAAAAATTGTTTCGAAGTCTTTATTGCGTTGGCTTAGGTTGGTCTGAAAGAAAAACATATTTTCTTTAATTAAAACAAGCAATATAGCCATCCAGAAACACGACAACGGTGCTGCACGTCTTGGCAATGCTAGCGCCAACTACCACGATGCGGTGGCCAGGTTTCAACGCGAGCTTCTCAATCGGAAATTCGGAGCCAGCTGCAGTGCATGTGACCGGTTGTCGTTCGTGCACAACGTGGTACTCCTCCGTGGAATTTGTTCGGAGGAACGTGGAAGAAACAGACGACGAGCTTCGCTTACCGCCATTTCCTCGACAGATGAAGGGCTACAATTTTTTCTACCTGGCACGAATATTTTAGAAGACAAATTTAGAGAAGTTTGCCCAGTTATGCAGCTTAATTATGCGATTGTTTGAAACTGCGACCTTTTGCGTATAGTCACTGGAAATCCCGTCTTCTTTGATTAGCGAAAGAAGCAGTGTGTGGTACTATCACAATAGCTCTGCCTATACTGGAAGCATAATTTTCTTTCAAATATAATTTCGAGCTGCAAAGGCTAGTGAAGATAAAAATTGTAAACTCTGCCAAGAGATATTGAATATATGAAAATAAGAAAACAATACCCTTTCATCCACTCTCCTACTGTAGGCGCCAGACAAATTTGCATGCGGTTCGGCGACCAACTTCCTATGGCAGAGGTAACAACTAAGATAACATATAATCTAACAATCTCCTGAGAGGCAATAAAAAATGTCGATAATACCTACAATAATGCAACAGAAATATTGAGAATGCTGACGATCCCCTAGTACAAGATATGTCATTTCTGAACTTAATAATAACCTGGTACCAAACCAAGCGTGTCAATCTCAATTGTTGCCTTTCTAATGACAAAAAATTATTTGGCAACACGCAATATTCCAAGTGAGATAAGAAATGTTCTTGTTCAATTGCAAAACGCGGCCTAAATAAGGTCTATCATTACCAGGTATAGCAGTTCAAACATTATCTGATACAGGGTTGTTAACATGAAAACACTCTTTAAAAGCCTGCTTAGTTGAGCTGGCTGTTACATCTCTCAAAAAACTCATTTGACAGCATGCCACAAAATGTAGAACAAAAAACGATAGGAATGATTTTTACCTTTTCGATATCAGTATAATCTTCGGTTTTTGTTTTATTTTTCCGACGTTTCTTTGCCCTTTGCGTCGTTGTAGTTTTTTTCGGTATATCTCCACTCTCTGTAGTGTCGTATTCATCATAATCTGTCCCGTGGGTGTGAACATCTGTTTTGTAGCCTCTCTCCATGGACATTGATATTGACAAATGAAGCACCGCAAACATTACATACAATCGCATTGCTTCGTTGCTCTCTCAAATTGAAGCGCATCGCATCTACAAACATTTCAATATATACTCTCATGCATTTCTTTGATGATAATTTATTCGATGTTCACGTTGAGATGAAGTTCTAGCGGCTATTTCGCGCGCCAATACTTTACTCTTTTGATATTTGTCTCCTCTTGGTATTTAAAAAACGTCTTAGAGTCAAACATCTCCTTGATGAATGTCACTGAGATGCATACCTCACTACGATACTATTCCAGTGCAGAGAGAATGTAAAACAGGAATGAAATATTTTCAGGGGTTTTTCCACCACGAAGTTTTTATCCGCGCAGCTTTCTTTTCGTTTTTGTCTGCGTTTGAAGAGAGCGTGCATGTTAGTTAAGGAACATTTTCTAATACAAAAGAAGTGTTCAAAAAGCTTGTCGTGTGGCTTTTGAGTGATTCGCATCTCCCTTACCACTGTAACAACGCAGAACAACACTTTTGTAGAATGCCCATTTCTGTATATACTTGCCATTCATACAAAAAAGAAACAGGTAAAAAGGTAAAATACGTCATCACATTGCAGTTGACATATAAAGCCACGATGTGGGAGCTGGCAGTGCGGCTTAGTATTCTGGCTACTTCGTCACGACGGTGACATTGTTGCTGCTTCTAGTGAGTATTGTACCTCGTGGGTCGTATAAGTCAAATTGTCTCTGTTACGAAACATACAATTTTCATTACCAAAGCAAGGTTCCTGAAATGATGCACTGCATTGTCATGAGATAAAACGTTACGATTATCTTTAGAATCAACAATGAATAGATCTACTGCAACGGCCTCGACTATTCTACACACTGATGCCAGTGGGCATGGAATTGGCGCTGTCCTGCTGCAGCGGAATCAGAAGTCCGAAGAGCAAGTCGTGGCTTATTCAAGTCGTGCTCTTTCTCCTGCTGAGCGCAACTACACGACTACAGAACAGGAATGCCTCGCCATCGTGTGGTCAATACAAAAATTTCGTCCCTATCTCTACGGCCGCCATTTCAGAGTTGTGGCCGACCATCATGCTCTCTGTTGGTTGTCGTCCCTGAAAAACTTGTCTGGACGTCTCGGCCGTTGGGTACTGCGCTTACAGGAATATGACTTCACTGTCACGTATAGGTCGGGCAAACAACATCAAGATGCCGATGCTTTGTCGCACTGCCCGCTGTCTCCAAATGCCCATGCTTCACCTTCGGTATGCACGTCACCATCTAGCCACACGTCTGAGCACACGCCCAGTAGCCCGGGACAGTCAGTTGCCTCAGTTGACTTTCTCCCGTCTACTGACATCGTCTCACTCCAACGTACTGACCCATACTGCCGTACGCTGATCGACCGACTTATTGGCTTGGCACGGCCCCCCCAACAGTCGCTTAAGGCGACAACTTTCGCGTTTCAAGCTTCAAGGTAGAGCGTTATTTCGATCAATCTACCATCCTTCCGGTAACCGATGGGTACCAGTCATACCTCGCTCACTTCGACTCCAAGTATTAGAAGCATTTGACGACGACGCGACGGCTGGCCACTTGGGCTTTCATAAGACCTACGACCCCATCAAAACGCGTTGTTTCTGGCCGGGCCTTTCCACCTCTGTCGCCAAATACGTTGGATCCTGCGCGTCATGGTAGCACAGAAAGCGCTCGACATCCCTTCCAGCCGGTCCTCTGCTGCCTCTACCATGCCCGTCCGCCCCCTTCGAAATTGTGGGCATAGACTTGTACGGGCCCCTCCCACTCACGCCCGCTGGTCACCGCTGGATCGTTACCGCAGTGGATGATCTAACGCGGTACGCTGAGACAGCTGCTCTTTGCTCTGGTACTGCCTCCGAAGTCGCCGAGTTTTTCGTGCAGAGTATCGTTTTGCGCCACGGCGCACCTCGTGTCCTCCTGAGTGACCGTGGCAAGACGTTCCTATCGCATGTCCTACGTGAAGTCCTCCAGGCCTCGGACACCGCCCATAAGACCACATCATCGTACCATCCGCAAACAAATGGTCTTACGGAGCGTTTTCATCGAACTTTGTCTGACATGATGTCAATGTATGTTCGACCCGATCACACCAACTGGAACACCATCCTACCTTTTGTGACGTTTGCGTATAATACTGCCGTCCAACGTACAACCAATTACAGTCCCTTCTTCCTTGTGTACGGTCGTGCGCCGTCTTTCGACTTGGACACTACACTCCTTTCAACACCTGCTGCTCCATCCGCGTCTCTTCCTGAAAAATTTGCAGCTCGCATCTCCCGGTGCCGTGAAATTGCCCGCGCCAACACCCCTACCATTCAGGACAAAAGGAAACTTCGCTATGATACGACGCGTCGCGTTGCTTCGTACCGCCCAGGCGACGAAGTTCTTTTGTGGACACCTGTTCGCGCACCGGGGCTCTGTGAAAAATTTCTCCACAGATATCTCGGCCCCTACACCGTTTTGCAACGAACTTCGGCAGTTAACTACCGCGTCACTCCTGTCAGCTCAGCTACTGACCGCCGCCGCCGCCACTCTAAGGAAATCGTTCACGTATCTCGCCTGAAACCCTACATGCGCCGTACCTACCCTTTCTAGCTTGCGGTCTTGCTGACCGCTTTCCTGAAGGGGGGGAAGTTAGTGTGAGCGCATTTTGCGCATATCGTCGTCGTCATCTGTACAAACGACTCATCATCTTGTGTGAGCGCTATTTGTGCATATCGTCGTTGTCATCTCTACATACGACTCATCATCATCTTTTGTCTCGCGTGGTGCTTCGTCTCTGACTCGGGCGACTGCTCGGAAATAAAGGCATTGGTCGACGTCTCACACTACATAGTGGCAAGATCATAAAGACGAGCTAGAAAATTTCCACCTCATAATATTTACAGTACTCCATGCCCCATAGTGAATTTCTTTACGAGCTTTCTGGCACCCATTTTTTTCCCAGTAAGCTCGAGTGGTATAGCTCCCAGTCAGGATTTGGCAATGCCTGCCGTATGCACTCCAACCTAATTTTATTCTTCTATAAATTTCCTTCTCATGATCAGGGTACCCTGTGAGTAAATAACCTAAATAAACGTACTCCTTTACAGACTCTAGATAGATACACATAAACGGTAGAACCTACCTTGCTTATTAGACGTCACTCGTTCTTTTTAGCTGAGAAAATAACTTCATAGAAAATGGGAGTTACTTTTAAGTGAGTGTATAGCTCGAAGCAAAATATTGTTTCTGCACGTACCCATTCAAAATGGGGAAGATTTTCCCTAAAAAGTATTAACGCCTCGAACCGACCAAAGCAAAATAACTTTTTTTCAATAGAGGGCCCCTCTACCGCATTTTGAGTGACCTTTTCAGAACTTATGTAACGTTCTAGAGGAAAGTACCCTTTCATGCCTAAGTGCAGTTTTTGAACACTCATGGGCATATATTATGCTCTTTTTCCTGATATGTATATTTCATAATAATTGCGTGCCATTCTTCTTCATCGCATGTGCATGAACACGACAAAGGAAAAAGTGTTTGGAAGCCCAGACGCCGTTAACAATTTTACGCCATGCCATTTAGCCTCTGCAATGCGCCCGCCAGTTCTGTGCGCATGATTGACACCGTTCTGCGTGACCTGAAGCGCAAGATTTCCTTGTGCTACCTGCATGATATAGGTATTTTGTCGCCGACATTTGCACAGCAACTGCAACGTCTGGACGAAGTCGTCACGTGCCTCGCCGAAGCTGTTCATGAGCTCAGCAGCAAGAAATACCATATTACCAAGAAAGCACTTATAGGTACTACGTCTTACTTTCAGCAAGGGTCGTATTAGCCCTGACCTTGACACGATTCATGCGGCCCTTCGCTTTTCCCCATCCTAAAGAGTGTTAATGCTTGTGCAGCTATTTTTGCCCCGCTTCCTATGTTCCCCCATTTATACCTGACTTCGCCTCCGTAACTGCTCCTTTGAAAAAGTTGCCTGCTCTCCGGAAGGTCAATTTGCACTTCCACCAGCTCAAGGGCACTCTCTAATCTTAACCACCTTGTCGTCATTTTACCATCGGTGCACATTCCTCGTTGCACAGGTCGTTGCACAGGTATAACAGCCGCGTTTGTCACAGCTCTAGAGAAGAACTATATCATCACAGAGCAAAAGGGTCTAGCTGTAGATTGGTCCATACAGACGTTTCGTCCTTATCTTCTCGGCCGCCTTATTACCATAGATACTGACGACCATGCTGATTATGCTAATTGTCTACCTTCAAGAACATGTCAGGAAGTCTTAGTCGCTGGTTCATCATGTAGAATCATGTGACTTTGAGATGATGTGCAAGTGTAGTAAAATCACCAAGACAGAGACAATCTTTCTGCGCAATCACATTCCTTTGTGCCCGCTCAAGGGATTCTTAACCATCTCGGACGTATCTTGTATAGTGACTTTCTACGCCACCGCTCTTGACCAGCTCACTTCGGAGAACCGTGAACTGACTGACTCGTATTCTCGACGTAATAAAAACCGCTGTCGCGAAGTTTGGCGCCCACCTAACCACCAGCTTTTTCAACAGCTCGTGCAATTCAAGGTAGAAAACTTGGTGATGTACCGTCATATCTGTCGACCTGATGGTCAAGCCTGAGGGGTCATTCTGCCTTGCTCGCTTCGCGCTGAGCTGGCTATGTTGGTTTTTACCCAAGCTTTTCATTTCTGCTTTTTTTTTTCATCGCCCTCCTCCGTGCAGAGAAACCGTACTACCACATCAGAAGTCACTTTACAGGCCGGCCGTGTTTGCGAAACCAGCGAGATACGACACTGCGCGTTTTGTTAGCGTCCAAAGCGGCGAGCATCAACTGCGGGAGGACAGGTGCAACAAGTGCCGTGTCTCACGTGACCGTTGGAGGTCGTTGGCATCGGTACGTATGAGCCTATTCCCATGTCTCATCGGGGATCGATAGGTCGTGACAGCTGTGTACCACAGCACGCGCTATGCCGAAACAGCTCCTGTTAGGTCTGTCTCAGGCTTCGGGAGTTCTCGCCTTCGTTTTTCAACCCACAATCTTGTCACCGTGCCCCCGCGTTCTGCTGAAGTCCCGTGAGTGGAAAGGCATTTCATGGTAGACAGCGTTCTCCCAGACGAGGCTACACGAAGTGCCCCGCTGGTAGACGAGATGCTTCGCGCCTCCGACACCACCCACAAGACAACATCTGGTTACCATCCACTGACCAGCAGCTTGACCGAGTTGTTTCATCGTACGTTCTCTAACAATAATACAGGTGTGTATTCAGACAGATTCCTGAAAGTGGTGCACAATTTTGGCGGGGTGCCAAGGAGATATAATGGTGCACATTTGCGCCGGCCATTTCAAACGGGGCTCAATGGTTGTATGTGCTGGCTTGGCCCCCAAAAAAAAGGAGGGGGATAAGCAATAGTATGTCAGTTGAAAAGGGGTGCCTGCAATATAATTCTTCATAATATACAATCCCCGGCCGAAAGGTCAAATACTCAGCAACGTGACAACGTCATTGTTCTACGACCTGATATGAGTGACACAACATTTTCAGAGAGCGTTGCTTTCTTTAGCCTCTCCGCACCCTCAGCTCCGGCGCGATGACTCTTGACTTCAAGAGAGGCAGCAATGCCCCCTTCCGCGGCTACGATATTTCCGGACATTTTAAATGGTCGGAGCAAAGATGCGCCGTGACAATCTCGGATGCCATTCGGCCCTTTCGCGTATAACTGAGCCGTTAAACGCCGAACCGGTTAGTCGCCGTTCTACCTCGTTCATCGGTGGTTCGCCTATATCTTTTCTCAACATGTGTTTCTTGACGTTATTATTATTCAGGCTCCTGGAATAATGTTTCTCGCTTCGTCTACTTGCCGCCAGCGTGCCCGTGTTACCCTGATGCCAGATGGCACGACCGCAAGAATCATATGCGCGCTTCCCATTGCGTCGTTTTTTTCCGGCCTGGTGATGACATGCTACTCAGTAATATTCCTGACTTATGCGGAAAATTTCAGTTCCGGATCATCGGCCCGTACACCTGCCTAGAGAAGTTTTACCAATTCGCCTTTGGAGAATCAGCAAGTCGCGAACGCGCTTGCCCCGCGCTGAAAGCATTAATTACATTGATTTAGGTAAGGAATACAATGGCATCCTTTGGTTTGAGGCGGCTTCGGTCTTTCTGGACATTCTGTGCAAACAGCGCAAAATACGACGGAAGAAGAAAAGGGAAGTACACAGCAGTAGCATGGCTAGCTTCCAGCTGCGCCGGGGCAACAGGTTTTTCAGAGTCGAGACGCGCGAGAATAACTCGCTGCACGTTACATGCACAACACCAGAAAGTCCGAGCGGCCCACGTCAAAATACCCGAGCCCGGCCCGGGCCTGGGTCAAAAAGCACATGCCGTGCCCGAGCCCGTGCAGTGATCTAGCAACTAGCACTAGTACACATATTTTGATAACTGTGAAACAGTGTGGGTGGTATTTAGCAACCACGTGCTACTAACGTTACTGGTGGAATCATTTTTAACTTAGCCGAGACGCGATAATTTCTGCCATTTCAAATCTCCACGAAGGGCAGTATGTTCAATGTGCCTGAACTTTTAGACATTAACAATTCTAAAACATCGTAGAATACCGAACAAGGTTGAGAACCCGTGTGAACTTTGCATCCTCAGCAGTTGCCTTTAGTGATAACATTTGAGTGTGTACTCTATATATTAAAGGGTAAATGAGTTTTTGGAGCGCGACATTTCCACATATTCCATATTAACGCGAGAGGAAAAGGCAAGCAGTCAGTTCCGAGCGAACGGCTGTTTTCACTTTTAGCCCCAGCAGCCAAGCAACCAACTTCTTCGTCCTCGTCCTCCAGCCTTACACGAAAGAGCATTGAAAGTTAAGCCACAAGAGTTTTTGACGGGTTAAATACCACAGGGAGAAAAAGAAATTAGAAAGACAACGGGCGGGGACTGCACCACAAAGTTTGTGAATTGAAGTCAGCGCGAGTGGTAGGGCTTCATCCTGGTGATGTGAACAATGTCAGAGAAGCGTGGTCTACGAGACTGGTGCAATGTTTCTGCTGGGACAACTTCGTAGTTGACTTGGCTTAGGCGATGCAAAACTATGTAGGTCCAAAGTAACAGCGCAATAATTTTTCTGAGCGGTCTCGTAGACCTAGAGGAGTCCAAACCCAGACGACATCTCCGGGCTTGTATGTTACGTCTCGGTGGCGTATGTTGTATTGACGAGCATCTTGACTTCGCCGAGATAGAATTCGTTTCCGTGCAAGCTGCCGTGCTTCTTCGGCACGCTAAACAAAAGCGTCTCTATCTGCGCGGTCGTATCAGACGAAGTTGGTAGGATCCTCACGTCGAGCATAGTGGTGACGTCGCGTCCGTAGACCAGACGAAAAGGAGGAAACCCGGTGGTTTCTTGACGCGCAGTGTTATATGCAAATGTCACATACGGGAGCAGTTCGTCCCAATTTTTATGATCCGTGGCGGCATACATGGAAAACATATCTGCAATCGTTTTGTTCAGACGCTCGGTTAACCCATTGGTCTGCGGGTGATACGCAGTTGCCGTATGGTGCGTTGTACCACTCAGCTGCAGCATATCTCGGGCCAACTGTGCGGTGAAGGCCGTACTACGGTCTGGGATGACGATAGCTGGAGCATCATGTCGCAGGACGATATTTTTGACAAAGAAGTTGGCCACATGTGAAGCAGTAGCAATATGATAGTAGGAGCTTCGAATATGCGGCTGTACGCAATCTAGAACACACTATTTTGCGGCAGAAAATGGCTAGCGGTCAAGATTTCAATCTAGCTTTTTTTATTTTTTTAAAATGATTCATAAACACGAATGTTCTACACGTTCCTCTAAAACAGGAACGAAAGCCCATTCCTCGTTTCTTCCCAATCTTAGAACGACTTCCCGTTACAAGTTCATTTACTGCGAAAGGAACGCGTTCCTGTTACACTTCGAACATTGGAACGTGTCGTTACATTAACGTTAAATTTGATTTTTTAATTAAAACATTGTGTCGCATAAACCTGAGGCGAAATAATGTGAGCAATTTAAAACTCTTATCGAACTACGTATATTATACGAAATTCAACATGGCCGGCGGCATATTATCTGGAGATAAAAAATATAAAGAAACGCTCCGAGACGATTTTTTCAGGGAGCCCCCGACATACTTCAGAGATGTCTAACTGCAACTTTGATGCTCGTCTATACAAGTGCAGCACCATCTGAAGTGCAGTCAGGAAACTGCACTTCAGATGGGCAAATAGAAGTTACATGCACCAGTATAATAAAATTTATTGCACAAGAAACCGTATCGAAAGAAACAATACGTAAGAGTGTAATGAATGCTTGTGCAATAATTCATTATGAGTCGGAAAAAATGTCCATAACACATAATCGCAATTAAGTAAACCTTTGTTTGAACCGTTACATTTCGATGTTGTTCGACAGGCCGGCATGGAGGAAAGAAACTACAAGAGGGAGCGTCACGTGACAATCTTGAAGTCAAGTCATAAAAAATATAACAGAGAACTCACCAAAGAAAATGAACCATAGTCACGTGACAGGCAAGCGGTAGTTCTTTTCACCTTACGCGGTCGCCCATATGCCCTGCATGATGTGCGGCGTACGTACGTGGGTCTGTTCAATGCAGTGGAACGGTTACAGGAGGAACGCCGTTCCCTCTGCCCTTCCTTCGTAAAAATAACGAGTTACCGTTACAGTTCCACCGACCCTTAACGGAACGGTGGCATTCCTCCGTTCCTCCCAAGAGGAACTAATTCCAGGAACGCCGTTCCTTGGAATGCCGTTCCGTACAACACTGATAAAACCTAATAATTGCTACTTCTAAATAACATTGAATTGTTTTGTCAGCGCTAACAATTAACTTACTTGAACAAATCAATCAATATTCAGCACAGGTTTACATGGCCACAGGTTTCAAAAACAAGGAAGAATGATGAAATGTTAATAGTGCAAGATATGTCGGGAAGCCACTTCTTCAAGGTGCCTCCTGCGAAGTCACATTAGGTTACGATTCACAGCAGCAGGTTCCCGTTCTTCGCTCCGAAGAATCTCTCGCTCTATATGTAGTGTAGTCACACACCTCACTAAATTATGACGTGAAGCTTAGCCACGAAAACCTCACGCTTGTAGAGTGCTTGTTTCAATTATGAAATAAATTTCCAATAAATTTGACGTACCTGACCATTTATGCGTAAGCGTGGAAAGCAGATGGAGTATGCTGCGTGAAGCAACGCCCATCTCACGCAATGTCAGCTGCCAAAGATACCGATTTTTCTGGAACCAAACCTAGTATACTGTGTCACCGCGGTATTCCACCGTGTTTTTCAGTTGTGGTGACGGATGGCACCTGCATTCTATTGCAGTGAAACCGGGAGTTGCCTGCGTTCCTTCATCTATCTAACCACTTTCGAAAAAGAAACACCGAGATAATGCCCAAACTTTTCAGGTGACGTGAGATAAAGCAGATCGATGGTCTGCACCAATAACGTTATGTGAACGATTACCCCATCATCCTGAGGCGGGAAGCCTAAGAAAAGCTAGGTCGCGCCTTGATCGGCGGACGACGCAATTTACACAAAATCCCAAACCTGTCGGAGACGTACATAAAGACCGGCTTTGAGGTCAAAAGACCAGCAGCAATTAGGCAATAGGACAACAGTGTTTCTTGGCATGCGTGGTGAATATTTTCACTGTAATCTCATCAAAGGGCGCTCGGGAAAATTGTTATGTGTAGCTGAGCGACACTCGAAAGACGAATGCTTATTATTGGGTTCTAGATTTTTATAATCGTTTAAACTATATCATAAATACTATTGTTAATATTATTATATGATTAATATTGTAATTTTATTATTACGAAAAGAAAATAAGCGCTGTCGTTTAACGTCCATAGACGTCGAACGACAGCGCTTATTTTCTGTTGATGTCACTCATTTTCGTGACGTCACTCTACTAACATGCCTACAATGACGAACCCATTTTTGATAAAGGTAGGTCCTCCTATTGAAACGTTGGCCAACCTTTCTGAGGCACCTTATCCCTGTTTTTAAACTTTATACCACGTGTGTTACTCCATCTTCCAACCCCCTTCTTGATTAATGATATACTATGGTAGGAATTTCCGGCCCATGTCACGATTTAGTTGCGGATTTTTTTCTTTTATTCCAGTGAAGTAATAATTGGGGTCCTTCAAGACCATTCGAAGTTTCCATTAGAAATTTAACACGCCATGTTGCGCCTGTTAGCAACCCCGCACGTCCACCGAAAATTTTATGTGTAGCTGATGCCCAAGGCTATTTACAATTTAATTACACGGAAGCCAACAGAGGCCAAGTTCGCGACGCTATATCAAGCGCGAACACGCTTATGTGCAGCCACACTATGGTGGCTGTCCTTATCAATGCCACAGGTCTGGTCATGCGGTGTCCCTTTTATATTATTTTGGTAATGTACCAGAATTTATTGAGCGCGTTTTTCTATCTTGACCCCCCCCCCCCCAATCATTTTTAATACACAAAGTCACTCTTATGAGCATCATTCTGACAAATTGGGCTGTCGATAACCTCGCGAATATCTCTATACTTAGGGATGTCTTCGCTGGAATTGAGCCGCATGGATGGCTTTATTGCAATTTATCACCCATATTATCAAAATTATCAACAATATTATCACCCATATCTGATACTTCACTTTTTGTTAAACTATTTCATCTAAATATTTTGAACAATATCTTTTTTTCTAATTTCTACGATTATCCCTTTTTAACCCCCGCTCTGCTTAGCAAATTATATTTTTGTTATAATCTATGTTAACACACATGAAAGCGCCTGCTTCTTGCCCAATCCGCCATGTTGGCTATGAGTCTGTGTACGAAAGATAAATAACAAACTGCCGCTTTTTCAGAGCTCAGTTGCTCCTAAAAAGCGCTGCTAGTCGTTTCGAGATGCGAGAAAACATCTGGCCCCAAGGGCAGGATTAGGAAACTTAACATGTAGTTGCAGCAGTCTGTTGTTCTTGAAATTGTCGACTAGCATTTGCTCGTAGGAAATTGCAGAACCAAACTACACAAGACTTCCGAGATGGGAGAAAATTTTGAATGGTCATGTGGAAGTAAAATAACTTATACGCCTTGATTAGGCCTCTGTACGTGGACTTTCTTTAAAGCCTTTTATAAAAAATTCGCCTTTCAAGTACCTTGCGGCTATTGCACTATCCTTTCTGTTACTTTTAATGCAAACCATTGTTCGCTAGAACGCCCGTGCTAATGCGCGGCATCTGATCCTGCTAGGCAGGGCGTTATATCGTCAAAAAAGTTTTGTAATATCGGTAGCAGCGTTATACACATGCTTGGTGCAATCTCCAGCAAACCGGACTATATTATCACTAGAGACCGGATTTTAGGCAAATGCCTTTTTTGTTCAATGCGCTCCTATCGCCCCACTTTGATACATGAGCATGAATTAGAGGCCAAGAAGGGCTTTTATAGTGTTTTTATAGTGCCTATAAATGGCTATTTTTCAATATCGGCGCCTATATGAACACTATTTAGCCGCAAGTTTCGCTTTCGAGCGCAGTTAGAGACCGTTATTCATGTTACCGGGCAACATTGACTGTCCGGAACTCTATGGGGTTCAACCTAGTCCTTTAGTTCAACCAACTCCCGGAAAACAACTGCTCGTAGCATTGAAATGGGACGCGTCGGCCAGCATACGCCGCCGCGCTGATATTGCGCGAGCGGTTGGCGAATGCGAACCCGCGGAGAGCCATCAGGGGAAAGGAGTGTGAACAGCAAAAGAAAAAAGAAAAATGTGATGTGCACGCGGCTTTGGTTTTGTTTGTAATTTACTTTTTAAGGTGTTCACCGCTGTCGGGCGTTCCTTCTCAGCATACAAGATCATTCCCAGTGACAAGAGGCACAATTTTGAATCCAAAAATCTGCAGATGGTGGTAGTTTGCTATTGTTTCCACAGTCTTCACAGTGATTCTTAGACTATGTTCCGCGTGCTGTCCAAACAGATTTCTTCAAACATGTGCTCTTCAAATGGGCGGAAGTGTATTTGGCAGTGTTGGGACGTCTTGCCTGTACAATTCGGATAATGTAATAGTATATGACAAAATTGCCAAGAGTTGTACCTAACAGTCCTCATGTAAGAACATGCTCATTTATTAATAAATCTTAGCCTCTCTTGCATTTGTTATTTGTCTGTTTTTGTTGTGTCTTGTTTAATTGCGTCTGGCAAACATAAAGTATTGCTTTTTTAATCAGTATTCCCAGCTTTCAAGTATTCTCTTTCATGCCTGTTTCACTATATGCGACGCTGGAGTACAGTGGCCATTGAACATGAATATGAGCAGTGTGCTTATTGAATTAAGCCAATTGATCGTCATTAGTTCAGTAGTGTTATGGGACAATTACATGGCTATGTTAAACTGTTGGCGCCTTTGTGCCATCGTAGACAATAACATTTCTTGTTTTCCTATCGTAGATATAAGCCGCGCACGTCTTCGTTTGAAATTATTGGCATTTATGTAAAAATTTATTGTGCCTATATTTACGACGTTGGAGGTCTAAAAGGTTGTTTTGCCTGTCTATTTTTGGTGCCTAAAACGCGCTTTTTTAATGCCTAAAAATCCGGCCTCTAATTATCACTGCATGCTAACCGCTAAATTCGCGCAAGTAGGTGCAGCTCTGTTCTGCTTAAATGATCAATTACTCACGACATAAAAAATCCCCGCGCAATGCCGTCACGTAGGTTTATCTAAATTACACAGAGGTTCACTGAATCGGATCGATTGTGGTGGTCACATTAGTAAAATTCATGTTGCGTCTTGCCATGCTTCTAGCCAGCGTTGTATCGATATAGGGCGTGGTTACGAATGGCTTGTTCGATTTTGTAAAGTTATTTTTTATTTTATTTTATTTTATTTATTACATACTGCAGTCCGAAGACCAAGCAGGAGGGGCAAAAAGGGAACATATTGAAAGAAATGAACAAGTTATACAAAAGTTATAATAAACATTGCTACTGAACGACAAGTATACGCTAACAAAGGTGATAAATATAGACGTGTAGAAAAATTTGCATAACTATGTATTAACAGTTTTATGTACACAAGGGTACCGAAAACACATCTAAATTTATACAGAAACAGTTTAAACGCAATCCACAGTTTTATGCACACAAGGGTTAGAAAACACAATTTAGATAACGCGTTGACTTAATATAGTATGGCAATAACAACAATGAAGTTTACACGAAAAGATGCATGTGTTTTTCGAAGTCAGGAAAGCCACGTTCTGGAAAAACATTTAAAGGCAGTCCATTCCATTCGTTAATGGTTCGCGGAAAAAACGAGTGTTTGAAAAGGTTAGTACGTGCAAAGTACTGTGTCAGATCGTGATTGTGACAATGTCTGGTTTGTCGGGAAGAAGAAGGGGAAATGAATTGAGCGGGATCGATACTAAACTGCTGATTTCGGAGCAGGAAAAGAAACTTGAGCCTCGCAATCGCTCTGCGCTGCTTCAAGAGAGGAATGTTGTTAGTAGCCATCAGTGATGAAAGTGAATCAAGATTGTGGTAGGCGTTATTTATGAATCTTACTGCTCTCCTTTGGACCATTTCTAGTTTATTAACATCCTTTTTAAGATATGAGTCCCAGGCCACGCATGCGTACTCTAGACGGGGTCGAATGAAAGTATTATATGCAAGAAGTTTGATCTGAGATGGCGCCTTTTTTAGTTTATGTCCAAGAAATCCTAGTTTTCTTGAAGCGGAGGAACAAACGTCGTCAATATGGCTACCCTTGGTAGCCATATTGACGACGTTTGAGACTTATACTGTTGAGACCGAGAGTATACCCTTGGTATACTCTTGGTGGATCATAATTTTATGCCTATGTGTATGTGCTACCGGGTATGATCCACTCCAACACAGTGGCTACAGAAACCAAAATGTACTTTGAATATGTGTCCAACATCTGTCTACACCACTTCACAAATAATGCCTCCGCTAGGAAGAAACACCTTCGTCGCCTTTGTGTCATTGCTGCGCCAATGTCCCACAGTATTTTGCTGCGTTAGCTGACGTTTGCATTTGAACATAGTTGTTCGCGCTGCAATCCATAAACATAAGCATAGCATAGCAGTATAGTTGTCACGTGTGTGGTCATATGCGGTCGTAAACATAACGATTGCGTCAAGTGACATGCTACATGGGAAATCAATACTGATATTTGCAATTGATGTATGTAGTAGCTTCACATTTATCTGACTGTTTTTGGAAGACGTCGCGTCGCGTATATTGGAACGAGATGGATCTAGCAAAATTTTTTTCTGGGTTAAATTGTCATGTTAATCAAATATGTGTTTTTGGTGAGAATTACGCGTAATTTAGTTCACAGCTGTGTATTTATACGAGAAGGTGTGAAGTGCCAATTAAATAGCCAAGTCTTGTCATTATCTAAAAACAATGACTTATAGAGCGGCAAGCCGAAAGCTGAAAATGACCGTAACTGGCAGAACCGGCTCATGACTAACAGCATTGTTGCGCTCTATTAGCGTCAATTTTGGCCTCTCCTGTAAGACTAGAGAATTGTATGGTAGAGCTTTCGATATACCCCAACGGCGGGTGGTCGTCATGGTTCTCATGTCCAGCACGTGGCCCTGTGCTGGTCTGTTCCTTCAGTAGTTTACCAATCTGGTTGTGTCATTCGGGATGTGTTCGTCGAACCGTTTTTTTTACACAAACAAAAATGAAAATATAGTTTCGTAGCAAACAGACAAACACTGGACGCTGGACAGAACATAAAATATCGCGTGAGCTATGATGGTAATTTTTCACAATTAGTGTTTGGTCACCTGAACATTGTCAGATAATAGACGTGTAAATATCAGTTACAGAAGGACAAGGTGGTTCAAACAATAATATGGTAACTGTGCGGTCGGTGGTCACTGCAATACCTTTCAAGTTTATTTCCTGATGCATCGCGTTATCCAAGGAATATTCCTGCTAATGTTCCCAATGAAACATTGGTGTTTGGCTGAAGCCCCAAGTTGTATCTCTTGCGAAATGCGGCTGTGCGTCTTCGGCATATCTTTATTGCTTGCGTTTTGCCTGGAAAGGAAACGCAAAATACGAGGTAATATTCTGCAATACTGATGAACATGTCCCCTAAAAATTGCAAGCACGCGAGTGTCAAAGCCGGAAATTTCTGGAAATGCGTAGAATGAGATATAAAACAAACGTTTTGAAGCAAAATCACGCTACGCTTCTAGAAAATAAAAGGATTGCATATATCCAGTCATTTACACTCAATGAAGGGATGAAGCGGCTAAGGAGCACGTGATACGTTTGCAGATTAAATACGTCAACATTCACGCTTGGCTGCTGAGAATCGCCAAAAAATATAAACCAGAATTTTATTGCATACTTTATCAAAACAGATAGAGTAGAAAAAAGCAGTATAACTAAGTTTGTAACGACACACGATAGAGTTGTCTCCTCTGAGGTCCTTACAATTCTACAGCTCTGGAACAAAAAAAAAGAACTGCAAGAAAACTAAAATCAATCTTGTACCAATGCCAACGGCTTTGAAGTGATTTTCGCTCATGGGACCCCGACATAGCTGTTTCCATCCTTCTCGCATGTTCGAAATAACAGCAGTGAACTGCATGCATACTCCTGAAAATTAAAACACAGCAACCTGTTTAGCCAGGTGGATGCGCTACAGCTGTTTTTAATGAAGAATGTATTGCCTTAACAGTCTTGACTTTAGCTGCCCTTTTAGAGCACAAACTATAGTGCGCAAACACCAAACATTAGGATATTGTAGACAGAGCAACGAAAAGGTTAAATGTCATTTGATCTGACCTGTGATTTGCTCTAGGGAAATAATCCAACGAAAGCGATCCCGATTAAGGTCAAACTTTAATTGCCTTTCGCTTCATCAACAACCTCTTGGGTCCGACTACGTTACCCTTCAAAAGCGAGGCCAGTAAATACGCAGCTGACCTTTAGAAATACTGTATGAGCAATACTTCCGCACATCGAAGATTCGGCGTTAGTATAGGCGATTCAATATCTTTCATGAATCCATTGCACATCAGCTGCTATAAATGCTCATTTCAACGTTTAGGGCTTTTTTTTTTCAGGAAACAAATATCGCTGCAAAATGGTCTTCGTTAACAAATAAGTATGGCCACAGCAGCTGAGAATTGCGAAAGATAAGTTGTTATGCCCCTGGGGGTTCGAGTTTATATGAATATAAAAGGCGGCACAATATCAGGTAAGAACTACCAGAGTCTTAGTAGTGCTGAGTCGGCGCATATCAAGTTGCTTCCAATATTATTATTGCCCTATCGGATCTTACGGGCAATCGAGCCTTTCTTTTCAGTGGCCGCATTTGGATGGCGTGGATTTCCGGCTGTTCGTTCTACAAGCTTTATTAGGTATGTAGAGAGGTATGTAGAGGTATGCCGACGGGGAGATGGAGACCGACGAGTGGTGAAACTTCGAGGAGCAGGAGGCGAGGAAGCGAAGTGCGGAACAGGTGGAACATAGCGGGACTGGGTGTCAGGTGCATTCCCTTGTGGTCTCGGAGTATCGGGAGGGTACCAACCCCGCCGGCGGCAAAATCGTGCCACGCGGCCAGCAAAGCCACACGCGTAGCAGATGGGCCGATTGTCCTGGGTACGCCACGGATTGTGAACAGGGGGCGCAGGCTGGGGTGCACAATGCTGAGCCGGGCGTAGGGGCTGCGGAGGCGCGCAGAAGTCGCTTCTGGGCACGTAGTTTGCAGCTGCAGTAGGCGACGCGTAGAAGCCACTTGTGGGCGTGTAGTGCGAAACTGCAGGCGGAGGTCTGGGACTGGCGACGACGGCAGCGTACGTGAGCGGAACCGGCGCTGGAGGTGGCTGATGAGCGAGAGGTAGTGCGTCGCTCACTTGTTCGTGTATGACCCGACGTAGTTCCGGAGACAAGGAGGTATCAGACGACCGGGTCCTTCCTCTCGAACGAATTGTTTGACTTGGTCGAGGAACGAGGAGTGGGCGGGAGCAGCATTGAAACTGTCGGTTAGGGGCAAAATAGTGTCGCCTGGCCCGGCAGCTCAGCGCGTAGTGGGGCGTTGTTTGCGGAGCTCGTCTTAGCTCCGGCACTGGGTGATCACCTCGTCAGCCGTTCGAGGATTTTTCGCCAAGAGCATCTGGAAGGCATCATCTTCGATGCTTTTCATGACATTCTTTATCTTTTCACTTTCTAGCATAGTGGGTTTAATACGCCGACAAAGGTCAACGATATCTTCAATGTAACTGGTGAAGTTTTCACCCTGTTTCTGAGCGCGACCACGCAAGCGTTGTTCCGCACGAAGCTTTAGCACAGCAGGGCGACCGAAGACTTCTTTGAAATAATTAGTAAAAGCAGTCCAGGTGGTAAGGTCGCATTCATGATTCCGGAACCAGAGATAAGCGACTCCAGAAAGATTGAAGATGACGTTAGTCAGTTTATCTTTATCATCCCATTTGTTATGCGCACTCACTCGGGCGTATGAGGAGAGCCAATCCTCGACGTTATGATCGTCGGTGCCGCTGAAGACAGGAGGATCGCGTTGGCGTTGAGCACCGGAGCAGACAACAGGCGATGCCTGGGGAGGATCGGGCTGCTCGGCGTGCTCAGGCATGGCAGAAACGGGAGGGAGCGTCCGGCTGCGTAGTTCCAGGTCCGTAAAGGGCCCAGCACTTCCAACAAATGTAGAGAGGCACTCTAGTTTAAATAATTAGAGCCTAAAGCACTGCAGCGAGAGTTTACACAGCTCAGGCAACACAGGCACACGGCTTCCACCAACTCGTCGTCGTCGTCTTTCTCGAAGCAGTGCATACTGCTCGTTCTTCTTCAGTACAGGTATAATGAAGGTTCCGTTACTTTTCCGGTAAAAGAAGCTAAATGGCCTGCCTTCCTTAAGTAAATTTCACAGGAAGACTTTCTCGTTGAGGGTTTCCATTCTAAGTCAGCATAAGAAACAGCAATCTACAACTCACTGAAAAAGTTCAGCATTATTCAATAGCAATGGAATGGGCGATAAAGGCATGTTTCTGTGATTTGATAAAGCAGCATTTAGCTGTGTGTTTGATCACGGCGTTACGAAGCATTAGGCATTTTTCTCGAAGGATACACTTCACCCTAATACATCGTGTTAGCGTTTGTCCTTCCAAAATCCTGAATAATGCTTATACCAGAAGCCTCTGTTGTCAAGACTCATACAATGGCACGGCCCTCCTATTGGCAGTTCCAAGCGAGGAGCTCTCTTATCGACGTTGCCACGTCTCCAGAACAAAAGAAAAAGAAATAAAATACATATTCAGGACAGTAGGTCACATACGTCGTTCTATTTGCATATATATTGTATTTATAAAAGTGGTTCTACTTTAATCAAATTAGGTGAATAAATTACGGAGGTTCTTGAAGATTTAAGTAACTCACCACTGCATCTTCTCATACACTTATCACAGCTTGAGAATCTATTGAAGTTCCCATTACAACCGCTGTAAATGAAGCCACGGCACTGGTCGTGCTCAACGTCATAATACCACGACGGACGAAAACCATGGCAAGTTCCCGCTTTCGGCTTCAAACTACAAACTTCTCTGCGTCTTCCACGACCTGCAAGAGACATACCAATGATCGTAAACGAACTTATTTGGCTAACCTTAGGTTAATGTTGCCGTATTCATATATGGTCTTATTATTTATCGCGATGTTTTACATTTACCTAAAGCACACGGCAATTATTTCAGAAGCTCCCACTCATTACAAAATAAAAGCAGAAGAGCTAGGGAAGGTGAAGACTCAATAGTCTCTACTTTCTACACAACAGGGAATATATTTATGAGTTTAAGGCGGCCCATCTCTGGCAATTTTCGTACAGCCTGTGATTAAAAAGCGCATGCTACTGTGGCACATGGAGTTCGAGGTAAGTATGGGTTCTGAAACGCTGTTGCAGAGGCGAGGCTAATAGTTATGCTTGGTTCCCCCGCCGTCGCGGCTTCGCTGCTTTGGCGTTGCCCTGCGAAGCACACGGCCTTGGCGGCCGCATTTCAATGTGACCGAAATGCAAAAACGCCAGCGTACAATGCATTTGGGCACGGTAAGAAACTAGGTGATCAAATTTAATCCGCAGCGACCTCATATGGTGTGCCTCGTAATGAGATCACGGATTCTCACGTAAAGCCCTTGAATTTTTAAAAATGAGCCTTTCCACTCTGTGAAGGTGGATAACCAGCGTAGCTGATTAGCGCATGACATAAAGGGGGCACATAATTTTGAACAAAGGTACGAAGACACGTATTGTCTTGATCGGTTGTAATCGTGATAATAGGTACGCAAAACCATTTTCGTATCACCTCTGTCATTGTTAAATTTTTTGCATCATATTCGCGTCTAGCGGGAACTCCCGACGAGCAACGCGCCAACGAAGAGCAACGGCAGGAAAAGAGACGCTAATACAATCGTCGCCGGCGGGCGGCAAACACCACCGATGAAGGTCGTGCACAAAACGACAAGCGTATGCGGGACGTCGCTCTTCGTAGGCGCATTGTTCCTCGGGAGTCAGGACTGTACGCGGCCTCCCAATTACGACGACGAAGGGAAGTGAAATTCAAAATCTAGAACAGCAACTTGTATTTCTGGTTGGTTATATACAGGGTGCTCATTTCTAGGCTTTACGGAATTTTTTAGAAATCGCCTGTGGCAGGTAGCATAATCCTTGTCATTGAGCTGGGTTATTCGAAGAGGCGGATATTGGTAGCACGAGAAATCGAAACACATACTCAATGTTCTTAACAGAAATTCACCAATTAACTTAGTTAAAACTTTACTACCCATATTGAAATTTACGAATTGTAGGCGGTGAGCTTGTCAGACGTATCCACTAGGAATGAAGTTCCAGAATGACACCAGTTTGGCGATATGCGCCATCAAACTTGCCGTAAAAATGCGTTGTTGTTCCACTTGCGTTTTTACCAAAAAGGCTGTTTTATACACTGAAATACAAAAGTAACTGGAACGCCTATGTATTTCGTACCACACTCAATCATTGTGACGTCACTTGAATTCACACACGTGGCTCAACAAAGAGTGAAACCAGAGACACTGGTTTCAAGATGGTTTTGAATGACGTCAACCCCTTTCGGAGCAGCTGCGAACCCCAATTTTTACTGCAACGCGTCGGAGGCTGTTCCCATCGTTCACACGCGCCTTATCATCCATCATGTGGTTTTGATGCTTGTCTGCTGGTTTTTTTGTTTTGTTTAAAACGATTGCTGAGCTGCATGCCTGATTTCAAAGGCATGCTTGTATTCAATTTTTAGCGTGGCCTTTTTTTGCTTGCGCCAACAACACGAAAATTTCCTTGGTTGGTAGAGGTATACAGAAGAAGTCGTCAGCGCTTCGCCGCTCTAGGCCTGCCAGCCGTTAGGCCTAGCAACAGAAAACAGAAATATTTCGGCGAAAAGTCCACCCACCGACAAAAGCATGGTCTCAGCAAAAGTGTCGCAACTTCCCGCGTCGATTGAAATCAAAATCACAGCGATACGAGAAGATAGTCCAGCCAAAAACATTACAGAAGCGGGAACCGATCGTTCTACGTCCGAAAACCTCTTCGGCTTCTTGGTCCTCCATCATATGATGATGATAATGATTTTCGGCATGCCCTTTCGCCACCTAGCCTGCTTGAGTTAATTAGGTATACTGTAGATGTTTTTCATTCTATTAGTTGTGCATACATAACTTAATGTTTTTTTTCTTCCTTAAAACTTCTATATCTACCTTCTACTGCTACCTATCCCTGTAACTGATCTGGTCGTATCAATCTCTTTGCGTTTTTGTTAATCAATACTCTAAACGTATCTTGCTCATCTTGACTGCTGAGCAGTTGATGCTTCCGCCTACTTGAAATCGAAGCGCTTCTGGAAGGTGGGCGTCACCTACTAGTCTCACAGGGTGAATCTCTTCGTATTGAATTAGCATGTGCTGAGTGCTCTTTGGGTTTTTGCTGCAGCATTAACATGCCTAGCCGTACCATGCTTCGCATGCTAAACGACAAGTGCTCCAACGAGCAGACGATAAGATGTTGACTAAAGGCGTTATCGAGACATCTTGCAGTCCGTAGGCGACCCCTGTTGTCCTCGTCAAGAAGAAGGATGGCATTTCGCGCTTTTGTGTGGATAACAGACACCTCAACCAAATCACACGCAAGTACTTCTAGCCCTTGCCACGTAATAATGATGCTTTGGACTTTTTGCACGGAGCCAAGTACTTTTGATCCATAGACCTTCGATCAGGCTATTGTAAAATCTCGGTAGATAACGTGGACCGTGAGAAAACTGCCTTTGTCACACATGACGGCCTCTGCCAATTCAAGGTTATGCCGTTCGGTCTTTGTAATGCCCCGGCGACCTTCGAAAGAATGAACTCCATAGTTCGCTGATATAAATGGTTCAAATATATGTGTTATCTAGACGATGCAATAGTCTTGTCATCAACTCTCGCGAGTCATGTCACGCGTCTGTCGGTCATTCATGCTGTTTTCTGAGTGAACTCATCCAAGTGCCACTTTGGACGTCGTCAAATTACCGTTATTGGTCATCTCGTCAGTGCAGCTGGCGCTTAAGCCGATCTTGACAAGATTCACGCTGTCCAGAACTTTCCTATTCCGTCTTTCACCGCAGATGTTGGAAGCTTCGCCGGAATGTGCTCGTATTTCCGTTGTTTCGTCAAGAATTTCGCCGAAACCGTCCGCCCACTCACCAACTGACTTAAGAAGGACGTTACTTTCACTTGGGATCTTGCTCAGACCAAAGCCTTCTCCGCCCTCGTACGCTTGCCATCGGGTTCCACATTGTTGGCTCAATATGATCCATCTGCTCCCCCTGAACTTCAAACGAATGCCGGTGGCCATGGTATTGCGGCTTTACTCGTTCAATGGCAGCGTAGCGCAGATCGCGTAATTGCATACGCCAGCCGCCTCCTGTCACCCGCCGAGAGGACTTCTTGAATTACCGAAAGGGACTGCCTGGCGTTAGTTTGGGCAGCAGCCAAATTCCGCCCCTACTTGTACAGCCGTACATTCTCCGTGGTTACAGATCACCATGCCTTGTGCTGGCTTTCGACACTAAAAGACCCCGCTGGACAACTGCACAGATGGGCGGATTCTTAGAAGAAGTGTTCAAGCTCTTAGACTCAGGCTGTTCGGCTTAGGAGTGAGGATCAATGGTGAATATCTTAGCAACCTTCGGTTTGCAGATGACATTATCCTACTCAGCCACAATGGGGACGAATTACAAATTACAACAAATGATTGAGGACCTTAACCAAGAAAATGTACGAGTGGGGTTGAAGATTATTATGGAGAAGACAAAGTCAATCTTCAATGTCCTGCAACGGAACAAGAATTTAGGATCGCCAGTCGGGCTCTAGAGTCTGTAAAGGAGTACGTTTATCTAGGTCGATTACTCACAGGGAACACTGATCATGAGAAGGAAAATTACAGAATAATACAATTAGGTTGGAGCGCATACGGCAGGCATTGCCACTGTCGCTGAAAAGAAAAGTGTACAATCATTGCAGTCTACCGGTGCTAACATATGGGGAGGATACTTGGAGGTTAACAAGGAAGCTCGAGAACAAGTTAAGGACCACACAAATAGCGTTTGAAATAAAAATGTTTGGCCTAACGTTTAGGAACAAGAAAAGAGCGGTGTGGATCAGGTAGCAAGCGAGGATAGCCGAATTTCTAAGTGAAATAAAGATACAAAAAAGAAAATGGAGGTGGGCAGGACATTTAATGCACAGGACGGATAACCGTTGGAATATTAGAGTTCCGGAATGAGTGCAAAGTGAAGGGAAGTGCCATCGAGGACGGCAGAAAACTAGGTGGGGTGATGAAGAAATTCGCAGGCGCAAGTTGGAATCAGCTAGCGAAAGACAGGGGTAATTGGAGATCGCAGGGAGAGGCCTTCGTCCTGCAGTGGACATAGATATAGGTTGATGATGATGATGGTGATGACACATGCCTCATCTTTCGAATATTTGCTGCGGTATGCTTTTGTCCTTAGAAAACGAGCTCGACCCTGAAGTAGCAATGCACATCTATTTGTGTTGTCTTACAGATTTTACCTTCTAATTTATTTCTTCCCATTCTGGTATATCTCCATAATATTTTTTTGTTTCCATTCTTTGCATCTAATTTTCTGTCTCTATTTCGGTCATTATCTTTCTTTTGACTCCTGGTTGTCTATTTACACTTTTAATTACCTCTACTTGGTTGGAAACTTTCTTGAGCCAGTGGTCTTGCACGCCATCTAGTGGGTGCCTGTTTACCCTACAGTGCATTCAACCCAGTCAGTGACCTCTGTTCCTCCTTATGTCAATAGAAGTCTTTATTTTTGGTATTTCTCAATGTTCAGTCAGGAAACGTGGACTGTGAATGAAATAACATTTTCTGTAATTGTATTTGACGCTGACAATCTAACTGGAGGCTACTGGAGGGGAAAAAAAATAAAGCTTTCGTTATTGTGCCAGTATTTGCAAGTTAGAATGCTCGTCACCGCGCCACGCTTTCTCGTAGTTATTTATTATACCGAAGCCGTTTACCTCTACCCCCTGTATGCATCTTCCTTATGCATTCCCGAGGGAGCCCCCCTGGCCCCTGGCCGGCTTACTTATGTATCACGGCATGTGGCCAGCAATGCGTGGGCCCATCCCGCAGGTAGTGCAATACTAGGCTGACACGCAGCGGAGATGAAGCAGGCTTCTAGCACTCCGCCGACTTCCAAAAATAGGTTTAATTTCTTGTATCCAAACCAAACCACATAAATTCGGCATTGTAAACGAAACACTATATATTGTGAGCGCATTTTGCGCATATCGTCGTCGTCATCTGTACAAATGACTCATCATCTTGTGTGAGCGCTATTTGTGCATATCGTCGTCGTCACTCGTACATACGACTCATCATCATCTTTTGTCTCGTGCGGTGCTTCGTCTCTGACTCGGGCGACTGCTCGGAAATAAACGCATCGCATCGGTCGACGTCTCACAAGTGGTGGAGCGTGCTTCGATTCCCACGTCCTCTTACTTGCCCGATTCCCCTGGAGCTCCGGTCCGGTCGTCGTTTGCTCTCGCCTACCACGGTGATGGCAGAAACCAACCCATACTCCAGGGCTGCTACCACCTCTGCACAGCCGGCTGGGCCTACCTGGATGGTGAACCTCAAACACCGCGATCCTCCCCTCTTTGGCGGCCTCCGCGGCGACGACGTGGAAGATTGACTCGATCACTACAACAGAGCCAGCGACGTCAACCATTGGGACGATACGCACAAATTGCGGTATGTCTCCTTTTACCTAACCGAAGTTGCGAAGACGTGGTTTTTTAACCACGAAAGTGACTTTTCGGACTGGCCATCATTCACCCAGCAATTTCGCCAGATATTCGGCATGTAGTCTGGACGCTCCGAAATCGCGAAACAGAGGCTGGCAACGCGCGTACAAGAACAGGACAAGTCCTATACATCCTACATTGAGGACGTCCTCGCTCTCTGCCGCCGTGCACAGAGTGACAAGGCGGAAGCTGACCATGTTCGCCCCATACTAAAGGGCATCAACACAGTCGCCTTTATTGCTCTTGTCATGCAGAGCCCAAACTGCGTTGGTGATATTATCACCAACGCAGGCGAATAGACTGGAGCGTGTCTAGACGTTGGCATGCGGTGATGTTATCACAGCATGCCAACGTCTGGACACGCTCCAGTCTATTCGACTGCCACGCGCCTCTTGCGACCCTCGTCTCAACGGTGATGCTGAGTGGCGAGCCCTGATACGCACTCTCATCAGGGAGGAACTTCACGGACACCTTTCTGGACCTGCGACGCTTGCGACCGTTCACCCCGCTCCTACTGGACTGCGTGACATCAAGGACGAACTGGCGTCGATGACAAACGCCCAAATGGAAAAGTCTACTGGACCATTTCGTCCGCCAAGTTATGCCGAAATTGCCTCCGTGCCTCCCTCGACCATCCAGTCTCCACCTGCCGAAGCTTACCGCGACCCCCTAGCTTCGCTGGCAGCGAATACTCCTGCACAGCTGTACTTCTCTCCGTGGCGGTCGTCGCGTCCGGTTTGTTTCTACTGCGGTATTCGCGGCCACATTTCTCGCTACTGCCGTCGGCGTCAGCAGGATGAAAGGCGGGGTCACGCTACCTTTGAGCGAGACAGGGCACCTAGGTTTGACTCGTACGTTCCCGGGCGTCACCCAGGTGAAAGGCGGGGCTACGTCACCTTTGAGCGAGACAGGACACCAGGGTTAGATTCCTACGTTCCCGGACAGTACACACAACTTCTGGTCGCTCTCCTTCACCTTCCCAGGACATGGCTCGAGCATCCCGCTCGCCCCGGCGTCGTTCTCCTTCACCTTACCGCCGTTCTTCATCGCCCTTGCGCGCTGCTTCCCATGTTGTGGACACCCGTTCGGAAAACTAGAGGCTGCAGTTTTTGGAGGAGAAACTGCATCGTGTCGGACTATCCCAATTCCTCCTGCTCGCCCCCCCAATTTGCTCTTGGTTTGTGTGGAAGGTGGATCTGTCGACGCCCTTGTAGATACTGGAGCCGCTATTTCTGTTATACATCGTGAACTGTGCATTCGTCTGCGAAAAGTGGAAACGCCGTATGTTGGTCCGGTCCTATGTGGTGCCAATGATGTTCCCATCTTTCCTACCGGACAGTGCACAGCTCGCGTTCTGATAGACGGTATTCATCATCATGTGCAACTTGCGGTGCTTTGGACGTGCGCTCATCAGATTATATTAGGATGGGACTTCCTGTCCGCCGCTTCTGCACCAATTTCGTACGGCGACCCAAGGCTTCACATCAGCGACACCGAGACTTATCCAGTTTTCGATTCCCCGTGTCCCAACCTTATTGCAGCAGCGGATTTTCTTATCCCACCAGACGAAGAACGTATCCTTACCCTTGGGTCAACAGACATTGTCGACGGAGACGCATTGGTTGTACCTTCTCAGCGCTGCATTTCTCGAGGACTCGCCATCGCTTCTTGCTTGGTCCAGTTCTCGAGTGGCTATGCCAGCCTCACAGCCTTTAATACGACTCCTGAGCCACTACTACTGCCGAAAGCGTCTACTGTCGCCAAGCTCGCCGACGCTGCGCCGGTATGTGTCGTCAGTGTTTCGCCTGCCACATCTTCTGCGCATTGTACGCCAGCAGAAGGCCACACTAGTGCTATTAAGGCCACCTTGAGTGCAGATCTCAATCCGGCCCAGACTAATGCACTCCCCACCATTTTAATGAAGCATGAAGCTTGTTTTGACGTTCCTTCGCGAGGCCTGGGTCAGACCACAGTAACTACTCATCGAATTCAAACAGACGGCTCTCGCATCATTCGCCGTCGCCCGTACCGTGTGTCACCTTCGGAGCGAAAAGTTATAGAAGAACAAGTGAACGACATGCTGACACGCAACATTATAAGGCCTTCAGCAAGCCCTTGGTCTTCTCCTGTTGTGCTTGATAAAAAAAAGGCTGGTTCTGTGCGCTTTTGCATCGATTATAGGGCGCTAAACAAAATTACCCGTAAGGATGTTTCCCCAGTGCCTCGTATTGACGATGCTTTAGATACCTTACAAGGTGCCGAGTATTTCTCGAGCCTCCACTTGCGCTCCCGATATTGGCAGATTCCCATGCATGAGCCAGATAAAGAAAAGACTGCTTTTGCTGCACCTGATGGCCTTTTAGAATTTAACGTGATGCCTTTTGGACTGTGCAATGCACCAGCTACGTTCGAACGTATGATAGATACAGTACTCCGTGGCTTAAAATGGAAGACCTGCCATTGTTACTTGGACGACATTGTCATCTTTTCGTCGAGTTTCTCCCAGCACCTACAACGTCTAGACCAAGTTCTCGCATGTCTAGCAAAAGCTGGTCCCCAACTCAATACTAAAAAGTGTCGCTTTGCAAGCCGAAGCATTAAAGTATTGGGCCACGTCGTCAGTAAGCATGGCATCCAGCCTGATCCCGATAAAATCGCTGCAGTACTGCAATGTCCGCCACCAACCGCACTTAAAGAACTTCGCAGCTTTCTAGGACTGGCGTCCTACTTCCGCCGCTTTGTCCGTGACTTCGCCACCATCGCCGTTCCTCTACACAAACTTCTGACTTCGAGTGCATCCTTTGTGTGGTCGGACGACTGTGAAGCCGCCTTCCAGACCCTAAAACGAGTTCTCACGTCAGGGTCCGTGCTCCGTCATTTCGATGCAACGGCCCCTACTATTCTACACACTGATGCCAGTGGGCATGGAACTGGCGCTGTCCTGCTGCAGCGGAATCAGAAGTCCGAAGAGCAAGTCGTGGCTTATGCAAGTCGTGCTCTTTCTTCTGCTGAGCGCAACTACACAATTACTGAACAGAAATGTCTCGCCATCGTGTGGTCAATACAAAAATTTCGACCCTATCTCTACGGCCGCCATTTCACAGTTGTGACCAACCATCATGCTCTCTGTTGGTTTTCGTCCCTGAAAACCTTGTCTGGACGTCTCGGCCGTTGGGTACTGCGCTTACAGGAATATGACTTCACTGTCACGTATAGGTCCGGCAAGCAACATCAAGATGGCGACGCTTTGTCGCGCTGCCCGATGTCCCCAAACGCCCATGCTTCGCCTTCGGTCTGCACGTCACCATCTAGCCACACGTCTCAGCACAGGCCCAGTAGCCCAGGAGAGTCAGTTGACGCAGTTGACTTTCTTCCGTCTACTGACCTCGTCTGACTCCAACGTACTGACCCATACTGCCGTATGCTGATCGACCGACTTACTGGCTTGGCACGGCCCCCCAACAGTCGCTTAAGACGACAACTTTCGCGATTTAAGCTTCAAGGTCGAGCGTTATTTCGATCAATCTACCATGCTTCCGGTAACCGATGGGTACCAGTCATACCTCGCTCACTTCGACTCCAAGTATTAGAAGCATTTCACGACTACGCGACGGCTGGCCACTTGGGCTTTCATAAGACCTACGACCGCATCAAAACGCGTTTCTGGCCGGGCCTTTCCACCTCTGTCGCCAAATACGTTGGATCCTGCGCGTCATGCCAACACAGAAAACGCTCGACATCCCTTCCAGCAGGTCCTCTGCAGCCTCTACCATGCCCGTCCACCCCCTTCGAAATTGTAGGCATAGACTTGTACGGACCCCTCCCACTCACGCCCGCTGGTCACCGCTGGATCGTTACCACAGTGGATCATCTAACGCGGTACGCTGAGACAGCTGCTCTTCGCTCTGGTACTGCCTCCGAAGTCGCCGAGTTTTTCGTGCACAGTATCGTTTTGCGCCACGGCGCACCTCGTTTCCTCCTGAGTGACCGTGGCAAGACGTTCCTATCGCATGTCCTACGTGAAGTCCTCCAGGCCTCTAACACCACCCAGACGACCACATCATCGTACCATCCGCAAACAAATGGTCTTACGGAGCGTTTTCATGGAACTGTGTCTGACATGATGTCAATGTATGTTCGACCCGATCACACCAACTGGAACACCATCCTACCTTTCGTGACGTTTGCGTATAATACTGCCGTCCAACGTACAACCAATTACAGTCCGTTTTTCCATGTGTACAGTCGTGCGCCGTATTTCGTCTGGGACACTACACTCCTTTCACCACCTGCTGCTCCATCCGCGTCTCTTCCTGAAGAATTTGCGGCTCGCATCTCCCACTGCCGTGAAATTACCCGCGCCAACACCGCTACCATTCAGGCAGGCAGGCAGGCAGTGAACCTTATTTTAGGTCCTTAGGAGCGACTCCGAGAACCCCTTACGGGGGAGGAGCCACCGTGGGCCGCAGGACAAAAGGAAAATTAGCTATGATGCAACGCGTCGCGTTGCTTCGTTCCGCCCAGGCGACGAAATTCTTTTGTGGACACCTGTTCGCGCACCGGGGCTCTGTGAAAAATTTCTCCACACATATCTCGGCCCCTACACCGTTTTGCAACGAACTTCGGCCGTTAACTACCGCGTCGTCCTCTCAGCTCAGCTACTGACCGCCGCCGCCGCACTACGGAAATCGTTCACGTATCTCGCCTGAAACCCTACATTCGTCGTACCTACCCTTTCTAGCTTGCGGTCTTGCTGACCGCTTTCCTGAAGGGGGGGAAGTTAGTGTGAGCGCATTTTGCACATATCGTCGTCGTCATCTGTACAAACGACTCATCATCTTGTGTGAGCGCTATTTGTGCATATCGTCGTCGTCATCTGTACATACGACTCATCATCATCTTTTGTCTCCTGCGGTGCTTCGTCTCGGACTCGGGCGACTGCTCGGAAATAAAGGCATCGCATCGGTCGACGTCTCACAATATCTATAAGAAAGTGCACTTAGTGTAGCAAGTTGAATGATTGCATGCATATAATATGATTTTATAATGTATGCAGCCCATGTATGCAGCCCGAAGGTTGCTGAGATATTGACCGTTGATCCTCAATCTGCCTAAGAGCCTAAGTCTAAGAGCTTGAATACTTCCAAGAATCTGGCCATCTGTCCAGTTGTCCAGTGGGGTCGTTTAGTGTCGAGAGCCAGCGCAAGGCATGGTGATTGGTAACGACGGAAAATGTGTGGCTGTACAAGTAGGGGCGGAATTTGGCTGCTGCCCAAACTAACGCGAGGCAGTCCCGTTCGGTAATTGAAGAAGTCCTCTCGGCAGGTCACAGGAGGCGGCTGGCGTATGCAATTACGCGATCTGCGTTACGCTGCCATTGAACGAGTACAGCCCCAATTACATGGCCACTGGCATCCATGTGAAGTTCAGTGGGACGATCATAATGAGCCAACAATGTGAGACCCGATAGCAAGCGTACAAGGGCGGAGAAAGATTTGATCTGAGCAAGACTCCATGTGAAGGTAACGTCCTTCTTAACTAAGTCGGTGAGTGGGCGGCTGGTTTCGGCGAAATTCTTCACGAAACGACGGAAATAGGAGCACATTCCGGCAAAGTTTCTAACATCTGCGGTGGAAGACGGAATAGGAAAGTTCTGGACAGCGCGAACCTTGTCAAGGTCGGGTTTAACGCCAGCTGCACTGACGAGATGACCAAGAACGCTAATTTTACGACGTCTAAAGTGGCACCTTCAGAGCGTGGATTCGAGCCAGTTTTTTTTTTACATTTATTTATGCTCAGACATTCGGAAACAAGCTGATAATAAATTATCTTTTATATAATGATTATTTTATAATTTACATTTACGTATGCCAATTCATACACTCGCATTGCGAAACCAAAACCACATTGCATTGGTTCGGTAAGTCAGTACTTGTTCTTTTACAGAAATATTATTCAAAAGAGTTATTTGCTTTATCTTGCGTGTCTGTAACATTATTAGCTATTTTTGGGCTTAATTGTACGTTTGTTATACCTTTACAATCTCTAATTACAGCCCCAAGATCTCTATCCCTATTGCAAAAACCAGCGTCTTCCAGTGTGAAACCAGCGCGTTTTTTGACACTGGGTGGCACTGGGGACGCTGGCGCACGCTGGGAGTCACTGGGAGGCACTGCGGCACTGGTGAGATCGCTGGAGAAGTGCTGGGTCACACTGGACGAGACGCTGGTTGCACTGCTATGCCGCTGGGGCGCACTGGTGTGCGCTGTACACGCGCTGGAGTTCGTTGGCTCATACTGGAGACTGCGCTGGTTTCGTTTGTGCCGCACTGCCGGAGTATAGGCGGTGTTGAATATTAAATGCTTGACACAATTTTATGGGCATCTCCTGTCCAAAAACAGACTCCTGTCCTAAATATAGCGCTATAAGTTGCGATCATGAATGTGTATTTCGTGTCGGCGGTGTTGCAGCTTGGAATAAAGGTGCTTGATGCTAGCCCATGCATATGCGACACTTGAGATCACTTTCGTTTTGTACATTTCCCTTTTGACGGTGCGGATAGCTGTATTCGTGAACGAAATTACGCAAACGCAGATAACGCCTCGTTTTCTAGTATTTTGTACGCAATCGATGACTGCGAGTTGTCGCAGTGTTGTACAGTCGACACGAAACCGACCAGCCGTTCAGACGCGTTCGAACGGACCTCAGAAAGCCTGCCGCTGATTGATATTATCGCACCGACAACAAAGCTGCGGTGATTCGTGTGCTTCCACTTTCCCTAGTGTACTAAAAATAATAGTTAAAAGGTTGTGAAGCTCAAATACAAACATTTTCCCATTCATCAGGTAGCCGCGCCGAGATTGTTCGCTTCCACCGATGATTAGGCCTACCGTATACCCGCGGAGTCCGTCTACACTCTATCGGCCCGTCTGGGCTGAGGAATCAACAAGTCTAACGAAGATAAATCACTCTGTAGTTCGGTTTTCCCATCGGTGTTTTTAAAGACATCATTCTTTTGTGTCTACAGTGTCAGCATAACAAGTGATGAGCGCCGATATGACGTTATAAACATACCTATATGTGCTTTCCCCGAAGGCTGTCAGCCGCATGAACCGACCGCTTCTCTTACGGAGATATGTGCCTAAACATACATGTCGATTGAAAATCATTGTCGAGCTATGGAAATGTTGCATTACCTTTGCGCGAAGAATAAGAAACGGCTGTAAAAATCGGCAGTAACGGCCCGTACAACATTCCGGGTCGGCGGTTCATTTAAGGCTTTTTTCGTTGTTAATATACCAATCGCAAAAGCAAATCAGTGTTGCAGCACTTCCAGGCATACTATGCAATACGGACAACAACTTTTTCGTTCTGATAGAGGCGTAATTAGTTGAAGGCGATATCGCATCTACCATGTCAGTGCGAGACGTCTGTGCAAAGCTACAACTGTGTCTCGGCGTTGACATGGCAACATATGAACAGATAATAATGGATCGGCGTGGCGTAGTGGTAAGATACTGTGTTTGTCATCTGTAGGGCGGAGGTTCGAATCCTCGCGGATTTTTTTTGTTTTACTTTTTTTCTTTTTTTATTGCATTACAACGTTCTCTGTTTCTTTCTGTATCCGAAAAAATATATAAGGTAGCCAGGCACCACGTATTTCTCGCTCTAGAGCTGCATTTCGCACCAGTACCCCGCGCCCAGCGCCTCCCAGTAGTGCCGCGCCTTGCCAGCGTCCCAGTATCCAGCGCGCGACACTGGGCCCATAATCAGGCATGGCACTGGGCACTGGATACTGGGTTTTGCAATAGGGATGGCTTCAATGTATTCTTTTTTGACATCTTTCTCATGGTTTGAAACATTTGTTTACGTTTTTCTCTAAACAAGACTTGCGCCACCTGATGTTACGCAAAATTTGATACCTTTTTTTCTGAATAAATATTCTGAAATGAAGTATGCACAATCATTCCTCACATAGATATGTGTGCAACGAATCAGGACGAAAGCAATGAATGTAATATTTGTTTGTAAATCTAGCACGTCACTTGGAAATAAATTTGGTCTGACTGTGCATTTTTTTACTTTGCTTAGTTTAAAAACTACTTCCTTATTATTCATCACGTTTCATTTATCCTAGTTCAATGCATAGGTCCCACACTTAGCTCCATAAATGCAAATGCTTTACTCTATTCAGCAATTCATTAGTTACTTATCATCGGGAGCGCGTCTAGCACTTTTACCAACTTTTATGCCGAATATTACCTGCTAAAAATAAAATGAGACATTTTTGGCACTTTAAATTGTTGGGTAAGCTAAATAAGTCATGATTACTCGGGAAACAAAGTTATTTCAATCCTGGCTTGCGATTTAAAAAAAGCTTTTTGTGCCTGTGGCGTCCCACCTTAACAGCGCTTTGTCGGCAAAAAAATGTCGCAGTTTCGCCGAAAAGGCGAAGCATCAATTGCGATAGCAAATTAGTAGAGAGCTATACGGAGAAGGGATAGTAGTTTTATCGGGTGCATAAACTTGACACATTCGCTTTCTGACTGAATTAACAAACGTGGTGTCAGCGCACACACGGAAACATGAATACATCACACTCCAAGACCGCAGACAACCACAGTCAAGGCGCTGCCGTGAGGAAGCGCGGCCGCCGCATCGAGCAAAGGTTCGTGCGGTCTATCGCTTCAACAGAAACTGAGCAGCGAAAGCACATCGCATACAAAGGTCATAGCCGTATGGAGATCACGTTCAAGATACGGTGCGCGCGACAGAACGCTCCGGCGCAAAGTACAAGGGCGCATTTGTTGGCAGAGTAGAAGCTACCCCCCTCCTTCCCGGGCTGCCTTCCCGCTTTCATCCTCTCACGTGGGAGATTGCGTCGCCAGTTCCCCTCGCGCCCGATTGCAAGATGCGCATTTGGTGCCGCAGCACAGCGTTGCCCCCCCCCCCTCCCTCACTCTCATACCCCTACGGCCTTTCTCGCGACGGAAGTCGCGTTTGCTCTCCGCCGTGCGTTCGCTCTCCTTGAAAGCGCGCGTCCCCCACCCGCTTTCACTCGCACATACGGCGCGCGGTGACGCTTTTATCGCCCTTGGACTTTATACAGAACCTCACGACGACGGTGGCGACGACGGCGACGCCAACGGCAGAAATCCACTTAAAGTGCCCATATAGTTGCTATTGCAATAAAAGAAAACAAGAACGAATCTTAGGAATATATATTGCTTTTTCTTATTTTGACTTTAAACAAAATGTGCATGACGAGCGTTCAGAAGCAAACACAGCTATCGCAACTGCGAAGCACAGCTGCTGCCACAAAAGGGTAAAGAATGTTCATCCTGGCTTCAGACAGCATGCACTAGAGCGATGACTCTGTACTCTAAGAAACATTACCCACCAGTCACATCCTCCAGCATCGAAAATATTGCTGTGTCCTTATGGGTAGAAATTGTTTTTGTAGGCTTGATGGCACCGCGCCCTAGTCACCGCAAATTGTGTTCTACAATTATGATAAAAGAGCATGGATTTCCAAAAATGAAAGCACACATGATGTTGCATTGGAGCCCGCGCTTGCACGTGGTCGTGGTCGTAATTCTAGGGTAGAAGGCATTTTTGTACATCTGCCCAAGTGGAGGCAGCGTGTCTTATGCACATAATGATATAATCAGGAATGACTCGTAAACCGAACTGGTTGGAACACCCGGGATGAATGTGGCAGGTAACCAACAGAGCATGAAATAACTGAATTCTTGAATATTAATGTGCAGCGTTGTGTAAAGTTCGTTAGGTGTTTCAGTAAGCTAGGGCAAGTGCTTTTTAAATCCAGAACAAGTACATCACGGAACTATTAAACCTACATCTTGATTCCAATGTAACCAAAATATTGTCACACATTTTATCTTCCTGGTTTCTGTTTTAAATAAAGAGCACAAGATGGTGTGCCGTAATCAAAGCACCAATTTCTGAACGTGATCCGAATGATTCGGCACAAATAATAAGACTACTCACGTGTGCAAGCATTTTGACATTCCCCTTCAGTAGGAAATCGGTTCGAGTTGCCGCCACAACCACTGTAGATGAAACCTTTGCATCTCCCAGTCCAGAAACTATAATACCATGATGGTATCTTCTGCGTACAATTGCCAACAAGTTTGCGTTTCCAGCATGCTGGCCATATGTCCCACCAAGCAGCTGCGATTAATAACGTAATGTTGCACAGGAATAATCATTTGACCATGACTGCATAGAAAAGCTAGGACCCACTAAATTTTCGGCAGTTATATTGAGCGATGCTTTCATAATTGTCATTCATATTTCACTGTAGTTCACTTAAGCAGAAGACGTATATCCTGCTTATGCCAAAATGAGCGCGTAAATACATTGTACACGTTTTTACATACATATTACACATGTTGAACTCGCGATTTCTCATTGATATACCATTGCAACGACGTGCGCAGTGAGCAGTGTACGCTTTATTAGAAGGGAACACCGTATGTTCTTCTAAAGCCGATGACTTCCCAGCTGTGCTCTGCAACGGAAAAATTCACCGACGCGGCTTCTTTTTACAAGAACGATAAAACAAATAGATCTGTGTACTGTTACACTTGCAATGGGGATTGACCTACATCATAACCAGATGATGGTTATGATGTTATGAAGTCCAAGTATTATGTTATCATCGCCAAGACAATATAATGCAGTCCGCATAATAACTAAGGCATCCATAACGCTATCAGGTGATAGTATATTGGTGACATCTCTGATTGATTTATAATGCTAAGCGTCTCCAAGCCTCCAATGGGTTACGAAACCTGATGTAGTTCTGCGTTTCAAAATTAAATCAGGCTACGGCGATAATTTTACAGCTATATCAAAGCATGGTACAGGAGAGTCATTCATTTTTACCCTCATCGGATTGCTGTTACGTTCGGGAATTAGGTCAATGACATCATGTTAAATATGTGAATTTCATAGTCACTTTAGTATCGGCATGGTTAAATTTAGTAAATCAGCTGATAAGATATTGCGCCAGAAAACTAATTCTAAGGCGGAGAGTGGCACATTATAAAAACCGAGCGCAGCACGCTATTTCGGCGATTGGGCGGCTTCCTCCTTACCACATAACAATAGATGTGGGTGCTAGGATATGTGGGAAAATTATTAAGGCGACACAGCTAAGGCAAGGAAGCTCAAGCATTAGATCTTACCTTCCACGCAAATCAAGCATGTAAGAAAAGCGTACAATAATTTAGCTGGTCTCATCTTAAATCTACTCGGCTTAAAAACATCGAACACGCTGTAAGACCATTGTTAGCCGCCGGCGTGTCTCAACATATGGGGACAAGCCGGCTTGTCTCCAAAACTTTTGTCTCTTTTTTATTCATGTTTCATCTTCTGCGAGAAATACTTGCAGATCTTTTTCAGCCATGGAACAATTCTTTATCTTCTATAGCATTTTGCTTGCTCTCCAAGAGCAGTATTTGTGAACTCCGTGTGGTGGGTTCCAGTGGAATCTTATTTTTCATTGTCCATTATAGTCGATGCAGTACATTTTACCACGTAGGCAAGGCAATATAATATTACCGACTTTGCTTTTATTGGTGTTCGTTTTGTTTGAATACCGCAACACGTAGGCATTCACGACAAGACATTGCATTCACCTAGCAGCATTTTCAAAGAATATCCTCGAGGCAACCGAAGACCCAACGTAAGGCAATCGTCGACGTGACACGAAACTCGAATAAGACTCTGACCTATACTAATCTTCTGCTCAGGATCCTTACACGCAAGTAATTTAGCAAGTTCTTACGAATCGCATGCCATCAAAGAAAGCATCTTCGATGCTTTCTACAGAATACAGTTTTTACAGAATATGCGCACATTATATACAGACGTTATTTGTTGATGTCAAAAAATTGGTACTGGAACACAAACGCGTAAGGCCTGTAAAACTCAGACATGTACGCAATTTGCGCACACGCAATTCACTTGGCAAGTTTTACAATCATGTCGACATTATTGGAACTGCGCAGCTGACACCAAAACCTGCTGACTGAACGAAACCACGAAGGCTCCTTACCGTTTCGCATTGTCAACGTCCTTCGAGGCAACAAAGCTCAAACCTCGTGTAATGTACATTAGTATGGTAAATTCAATCTGTGAAGGCAGGTCTACGGAGAGTCGGTGCACCCGTTGGTTCGCGAGAGTGCAACACGTTACCCGCCCAAAACGATCCTCTAAACCTAGCACAATCCCATAATGACGAGGAATTTTTGAAGGTAAATTGGTCGGCGAGTATCATTCGATGACACTCCGTTGTGCAAGGTGCATTAATACTGAGCTTATCAACTAACCTAATGATAGTTTGTTTTCTAGAGGAGTTCACCTACAGTCGTAAGCATGAAGTTTGCTGTAAATGCGATTTGTGCAATATTTTAACACGAAAGTGTTTTATGCCGGGGTCCACCAAGACTTCACTGACGTATTTCCGTCACGGAAATACGTCACACGAACATACACGAACATAATACAAAGAAAGAAACCAGAAGAAAAAGTTCCACAAACATGCAAAATTTGGAAATCGAACCCACGACCTCTCGGTCCGCGACGATAGATCGCCGAGCGTTTAACCCATTGCGCCACAAACGCATTTGCAGAGAGCTACACAGACGCGCCTTATATATCTAACACTCCTCCGTGTACCCGCGCTCTTGCTCGGGGCGGTGCCGCCGCCTACGAGCAGAAAAGAGAAGTACTGCATTATGACACTAACGCGCACCGACAGTGAACGCTTCGGTGGTCTCAGCACTACGACGCCTCGATGCCAGCATTCGAAGGGACGCTGGCATCAAGAAGCACTACCAACGCGTTCTCGCAGAAGCACTACTAGGTGGCGTTCACCGTACTCAGCACAGCGGAGCGTGGCCTCCGCAATTAGCTCTGAAAATGTTTCTGAAGTTGATCGCGGAGGCTGCAATTACGACGCGCTGTACGCGCTGATTTGACTCGGTGACGATTCAGTTACGTGCTTTGTCTTGCGCGTTGTATTAGTGTGTCAGTTACGTGCTTCGTCTTTCGCGTTGTGCTAGCGTGTGCAGCGTAGTGCAGCTTCCATATGCACGACGGTTGCTCATGGTCATCGACGTTGGTAGTCGTGATGGAGGAGACGTGCCACCAGGCGTCAGCGTGGGTGCATCAACGCCTAAGGGCGCTTTAGCCACAAAACACCAATAGACATTATATATCAATGTGCAATAAACATTACACTACTTCTGTGAAGACACGTTTCACTTTCGTGTTCTATACCGATTCCTATATAAGAGGGATCAACCACATTTTTTTTTCTTATACTAACGAATTTCTTCAAGTGACTGACCTTAGCATACTCAGTCTACAATGGCTTCTTGCGTCACAGTGGGTCCTGAAGGATTTTTACGAAGCTGTAGCGAGGTGAGGGGGCGGAATACAATGCCACGTTGCGTTTTCCTTGTGAGGAACGTGTGTCACACCGATGATAGCTTGTATCCTGAGCTCTGTTTGCCTTCCAAACTTTTGAGGTGTTCTTGGTACGTGGCTTGCTTGGAGTTGTCTTGAATTCGCTGCTGGTGAATGGATTATTTTCGCTTTTGCATGAGGCCTTCCGTATACTGCAACTTTCAAGAGATGGTTTGGGATATTCGTTACCAGGGACAGGTCGGAGTGCGTCCTAAGGATAGTCGGTGGTAACATTGTTGTCGGTTAAAGACAGTTTCTTGACGGGGTGGCGAGCAGGTCGCGAGTGGTGGTAACGGAGGCGAGAGATGGCGAGCGATTTAAAAACCAACCAGCGAGACGTCGTTTTGTCAAACTTTTTCTATAGCGGAGTGCTTGGATGTGGCTGTCCGGTAGCGCTACTCCTTAAAACTGCAGGGAATATCGTAAGCTGCGAGTACACGGTTTACAGAACCATGCTAAACCAGATACCTTCTTCGTTAAAGAGATGGGCAGAGCGGCAACTGCGGTTATCTCTTCCTCGGTTTGTCTTCGAAGCTGAGGGGTTGTGTAGATTCGGTTGATTTGCGGGTAGTGCTTCGTAATAATGCTTGAGACTTGTCACTTTCTTACATCAGTTGACTACGCAAAGTCTGACATTAGATCAGTTTCTATACGGAGACTTACGTCATGGCTGTTCGACGTTGGTTCCACGTAGCTATCATTGGTTCCACTAGGGTCCTTCAATACATTTATTCTTGCCACGAAACTTCAACGCACTCTATGGAACCGTGTCCTGTAGTATATGGGCACCCCATCAAAGGAGTGCGTCCGCAGTGGACGCATTCCGGCGATGGCTCAGAAAGAATTATGGGCGTCACAGTCGACGCCGGATGGACGCCGTTAGTGTTCTGTGCACTCGCCGACTACTGGACTACTGCGCAAGGGTCTACAGGTATTGGCAAATACTGAATATATTTGTTGTGCTGGCAACACTGCCCAAATAAACAAAGATGGCAACGACATCCAGGTTCACGGTGGCGTTCTCGCTGCGTTTCATCGAAGCCGAAATTGTCCTAGCTTCTGATTAACTCATTGTGATCGGTCTCCGTGATTTCAGCGATGAAACCGCGGAAATGGTTTCGCTGTGCATGCAAACGTCAGACCTCCCTCGCAAGCCACATCATTCTTTTTAGAGGGAAGCTGTTTGTGACTAGGATCCCGCGATTTCTTCGTCTCCGTCAACAGAAAACTCAACCAATCACAGCGGAAGGTGTGCGCAGCGTGCGCCACTGGGCTGCTTGCAGCACAATTAGAGGGCGCTCGCGACCACGCATTAGCTAACGCCCTCGTAAGCCACAAAATCAGCGAAACGAAAAGATGGGGCGATACCGCTTTCATGTTCCCGCATAGCTTGTCGTGAGGCTTCACGCATCCGCGGCGGCGTCGGCCTTGCGAGGGAATGAAAAAAAAAAAACCAGAAAGCTTGCCTTCGCGCATTGCGTTCGCCGCAAGCGTTTCCCAGTATCCTTTACGGTTGCATAAGTTGCAGTTGCCGGGAAGTGGCAACTGTAGCATACGGAGCAGGGAGTGACGTCACTACACTTTCATATGTAAACGTGGAACCCGCCTAGCAACTGATTTCATTTCTTATCTGATAGCACTACGGAAAATCCACGCACAGTTAGGACTCCCGAAGAGCAACGTGAACACGATGAGCGGCTACGTGAACAGCAACGTCATATGCACAACGGCGTCGTGCTCAGGCTCGGCAGGAACCAGTTCAAGGCTACGTCACATTGATCTATCGGATCAGGCGACACTTCAGCGTCGCCGGCCAACCACCTTCACAACGTGGATGGGAGCCCATTTTTTAAAGACAAAGGTCCTTTCAAGTGATCCGCATGTTAAAAAGGAAGGTTCTGTGCGTTACGGGTCTCTGAAAAGTTCAAACACTTGTTCCTGTTCTTGCTCCACTGCTACAGGTACGATACATGACTGTTTTTGACCGTCATTTAAGGAACTCCGCACTGCGACTCGGTTTGCAGTATACCGCATAGCACCCCACAATTTATAGGCAGTAACGTCTGGCGTGGCTTCAGAAAATAAATACGGACATTGTGCAATTACAAAACGAGCTTAAGTACTGTTAAGTCTTGGGATAGAAACAAACAAGAGTTGCGTTTGTATATCTGGCTGTACCTTTCTCTTTATAGCTAGCGGATCTCTAATCTACGTATCATGCTCGCAGTACGCAGTGTCCCTGGTGGGGTCCAGGCTTGCGAATGCAGGACACGCCCACCGTTCGTGGGAATTCGCAAACTCGGTGAAACATCAGAAGTAAATAAGAACCAATAAGACCAAGTTGAGTTTCTTCCAGCAGGTTTCCGAAACTGAGCGAGGGTTTTCTTTTGACCAATGTTGCTTGTGTTACCCTAAATGCATGACTTGCAAACAAATCGAACCAGTTGTGATAGAAGTTAGCTGTGTGCCCACAGTCGGAAAGCAAACTAGCGGCGCTGTGGCCAGGTGGACTGCTCCAAATCTGTAACGGGCGCTACTTGCACTTGTTTCTGAATTTCTATGCTAGCGAATAAACTTTAACATCACCGCGCTGAATGAGAAGACAGCATGTCCAGCTCACTGCGCTGTACTAAAGCATGTTATCAAATGATACGTCGCCTCGCAGCATACTGTATGTCGTGGTAAATGTGTCATGATCAACAGCTAGTTATCGTTCCTGGTACCGGCGCTTGCGGACAAATGTATAATAGCGGGAATATTCCTGCTGCTTAAGGCAGCAGGAACACTAATGCATGGGCAGCAAACTGGACTAACGAAACCGGATGAAGCTTCAGCATTCATCACTAATCTAATAAATCCCCTGCCTAAACAAAGCACAATCTGCGGTTTGAAACGGCAGCAGCACATTTAAAATATGTAAGAAGAAGCGTGTAGCATTGTGGACATTACACTCGTACTATGTTGAGGCCTCTTTATTCCTACTTGGAACTTACTTGAATAAATGTAGCAAAGACTTCCAGCATACCGCTGCATTCTGTAGAATAGTAGTCACTCGAATTGCATTCACCGTGGCAACGTTTCGAGAATTTTAGGGTTTCAAGAGAGTGCGCCTAATACTGAATTCAATATATAGCCCACGAAATATCAATTTTCTAGAAACAGATGGGAGCATTACAATCAAGGCCAGTAATTACGATAACGTTCTTAAGCTAGAATTGTTCATAATAATTCACTCCAGCCAATCGTTATGTTGGGCATAATATTACCGAAGGTTCCTTGCAAATAGTAAATTTCACATACCAACAAAACAATTCGCTGATTTCACCCCAAGTAACGTCATTGGAGTTGTGAACGTATATGAAGTGATCGCAAACATTCAATGGAAACGTCTTCTACGGGCCAATTGCCCAAGATTACCACGTTCAAAGTTTTCAGAGCGCACTGCATCTGTGGATGCGTTAATTAAGCATTATAAGCACCTAATGCGAAAACAATTCGTCCACCCTTCCACTTCGTGAAGATGGTGATCTTGTAGCTGTCGGTTATTCCTAAGGGCTACAAGCGATTGCAAAGTGCAGAACATCTACGCTTCAAGCCTCGTGTGCAGCAAGATGAGATCTATCGTAACTGCGCACGTTAGAGTGCGATTAGGCAGATAATAAAGAATCCAATAGTGACCACACCGAGGAACTTTACTGATTCAGAAACATACCAAGCCACTGCTTCAAAGTGTTTGCCAAAGAAAGATTGAAGTGAAAAACACACAGATCCTGATTAATTTCTTCAGAGGAAAGTTAGGATAGCTCGGAATATATTTGTAGCCCCGCTTTTAAAACCGGCACCGTATACGCTGCTCGTGATGTTTTGGCCATATATCGGTAACAAACTCCGAAAGCGTCTACATGTCCTATGAAGCTGTGGCTAAAGATTGGTGCAGTCCACCCAATCCCCGCCTACGATATATCTGCCGTAACAGATGTTTGCTAATCCGTACGAGTACCACGCACATCTATTGTAAACGGGAAGGCAACGGAGGCAGCTGCGGGAAGTAATGGACTTGTCTACATGATCAAACATGGGGGTAGAAATGAAATCGCCGTAAAACGGGTCTGCAAACCATCTCGGCTAGTCAACATGTGCTCTAGAAATAGAGGCAACCGTTATCTGACGGCAGCTCATGGAAGCTGACGACAAAACCGCAGTGCACAGGAAATGTTTATAGCTCATGATTACTTCCCACACCTACCGCTTTTCTTTCTTTCTAGTTGTATTCAGAGCCAGAGGTTCCAATTGGAGGCGTAATTATCAGCGTTAACTCACGTCCATATGGCGAAGACTGGTAATGTTCCCCACGAAGCCCTCCTCCTAATGCGAGGCTACTGTCATTCACCTGTGGCAGGACCGTTGTGTGCTAACACTGATAATTAATCCCGCTCTCAGCACAGACATTTCAGGCGCTATTGTAAAGCATCGATCAGCCGTCTTTAAGCAACCCGTGAGACGTAGCTGGTATTCCGCCCAGAACCAGGCCGAATTTTCAATAGTTTTTTTCTTAAGTTGGAGACCCGAGGAAGTAGGCTAGGTAGATATACACCACCTGGCGGAGTTAGGTTCATATTTGCATTAACAGAAGCCAAAATACCAGTAATCAGGCTGTCTTTTGTACGCGTGTTAATGATGGGGGTAAATACCTTAAATGACAATTGTCTTCATCTCAAGAGTGCCGAAATACGAGTATATACGGCGGACTGCAAAAAATATATCATATACTTTAAACTAGATTTTGTTTCTTTTGTGCTATGGTTGGCGTTACGAGGCAATAGATGAGTATAAGTAACTTGGAAGTTGTGCAGTTTACCGGTACGCATTATGGCCTTGTTTAGAAGTTATAATATTGGGTTTCTTTTGACAAGAAATTAAATTGTTTTGCCGAGAGTGTATGCTCATTTTCACGCATACAGATGTCTAAGACACGTGCGGAATATCATTGCCTGGGTTTTTGTCAATGCAGAATTGGCACCACATGGTTGGAGTGAATGAAAAAAGAGCTGAAAAGTATTATCGAAAGCTCCGTGCTATCATTATATAAAGTGGGATATTAAGAATGAAGGATACAATTGAATTCTTAGTTTTCGCCGCCACTGTCTTCAGCGTTTTTGGTAAGTTTGCACACTACACAAAAGTTAGATGTTGTCATTACAGACTTAGTTTATTGACTGTTATTATAAATGGAAACTCTCTCACAAATTCATGAGGTGCGACAATGAGAATTATTCGCAGCGTGGAAGTGCCTACAACGGACCACAGAATGTTGTCAAGATTTAGAGTGTTGGAACGGGAGAAGTCTTTGTGAGAATTTGGGCATGTTTTTATAAGTATTCGCATTACTAGTACACTCATTTTATAATATTGCTAGACGGACATAAAGCGTGTAAACTGGAACATAGGTTCAGCATAGTGAATAAATGTTGAGCAGCGTATAACAGGGTATACAGGGAGCACTGTGCAAAAATGAAGACGAATGATAACAAAATTAAACGGCAATTTATCCCATTGTCTTCTATTAGCCCGCTATCAAGAAAATATTCTATGAGCTATATAAATCCCATTATCTTCTTTGACTGAAACTACATAATTTGACAAGATCGACAAGCTCACAAGCCTTAAAGTGACGTTTACGTTTCTTTGCTCAGATAAAGGCGGTCAGCTTTACATGAGCGTTTTATCAAGAAGATGTGCTTAAAGACAAGGGGCTGCATGTGGCAGTGAACGAGCCCTCATATATGAATGAATGACGCGGCTGCATGAAGCAGCCTGTGTATTCTCTTAAACTCGCACGTAGCATGCTTTGAAGGTTTCTTGCTGTGTGTTTTCTGCTAGAATTAGTGTTATCTGACAGGAAATAACTGTCCATTACTTCTTCAACGTGCAAACTTAACAATTTCATCTGAGCCTCCTGGCTTAAGAAGTGAGCTATTGTACTGCTTGCACGTGTGCTTCTGAACATATTATGAAGACATGAGTTGGCTTAAGAGTGACAGAGTGGACGTGTGCTTGTGCCACATGAGTGCACTGTGCTCTACAGCGAATCCGCATACTCTACAGTATGCTCTACAGCGAATCCCGCGTGTGTGACACAACCAAAAAACACTAGCGTGCAGCCCTAGTGGTCGTTGGATCATTGGTTAGTCCACAATTGATGTTCACTTCTCTACTGCGTACTCCTCACAAATGGTAAACATATTCACTACAGGTTGGGTATGGAGTATGCTTAAAAGGTAAGGGTTGCACATGTCATTTAGTCAACAGATGTTAAATATAAACGCGTCAAGTTAGGAATTCTTACGTGTTGATGAAAGGGACATGCCTACTGTAAGCAACAGTCTAGGTCAAAGAAAATGCTAAATTATCGAAGTAAACACCGTGAATGTTAAAAGAGGACAAGCTATAAATTTGTTATTTAAATATGGTTCTTCTTTGGAATGGCCTCACGGCCACGCTTGCTTTTCGTACACTGAATATTGCGAGAGCGAAATCACAGAATCAGTTTTTACGAAACGCTTAATAAGTGCATCAGTACTGTGACCCCAAAGTTCTTTGGAACATGGTATACCGTCTGCATTCTTGGAAATGGGATATTTGCGACAACACACTGCGTTCTGGTAAGAATGCAACACGGCTGCGTATTCAGCCATAAGACTGCGTAACAGCAACGTAATTGATTTTTACACAACCCATTTCAAAGGAAAAGGAAAGTGGAAAGGAAGACATGTAGACACCAGAACACTACTACTGATACTCTGATTTCAACTTTTACACTGAAAAATTCTCAAATGTTCATTCTTTTCTTGGCAAAGCTTTGTCGTAACATCAAATATTGAACACTGCCATTAGTCATCTCTATGAAATGTGTCGTAGCAAATGCAACATGGTTTTTTTATTTTTACTAAGCAAGTCATTCTATGTCCCATGTCAGTATGTAGGAAGATGGATAATATGTCGGAATATAAAAGCATTTACAAATGCTTGAAAAGAGTAAGGCCACTTCAGCAGAACACTCTACAGACAAGCGCACATAGAATCTATTTTTCGATTTATTGGTAGCTGTCATCAAATCACAAAAGATATGCAATTTGGTGTCAGTTTATTGGCAATTTCATGAGCGAACCAGTGAAATAAAGAAGATGTCTTTAAAACAACATTTGATGCAGCAATCTGCACATTTTGCAGCAATAAATACAGATTTTAAACTCCGGTTATCTTTTAAAGTACTTTTACGTAGGAATTGACTGTGCATGCTGTAGCTACTAGGATATCGCGATCAACGTTTGGTTGTGCTAAAGCAATTCATAAATTTTAAGGTGAAAATACGTAGGACAGGAAACACACGTGCATTTTTGCATCTGTGTGGTAACAGTTTCTCAACTGACTGCTTCATCTGCTATTCAATGCAACTTACGTCTCTAGCGGCAAATCACACAACGCCCAGATACTGCTTGAGGCCGAAAGCGCCTGGCAAGATATGCGGGGGAGGCCCGTTTACCTCATGGTATTTCGATTCCCACAGTCGTGTATGCAAAGCCTTCACTTTCGGTGGATGCAATGGGAACCTGAACAGGTTTTCTTCCGAAAGACAGTGTCAGCGATGGTGCTTACGTGAGTACACAATCCACGCATTCTCTCCTCATGGTATCTGTACATGAATGGAATTTTTTCTGATTATTTCCCAAAATAAAATACGGCATTACATTTAGGAGCCAAGTGTCCATTCACATATCCCTCATGTAAGACTTTCAGTACAGGGTCCTTCAAGTTCTGTCAATAACTTTATAAATAAGTATCTGGTAGTGAGGAAAGGAAGTGTACATGGAGTTTTTAATACACTCGTTTTAAAATAATTTGTCGCGCACTTATGTTCATCCTGGAATATTGGAAATGTCTTGTTCTTTGCCGGAAAACCTACAGCGCGCACTTGGTCCTTGTATCTGTAATGACGAATTCTTTAAAACATTTCCAACTCCATCAGCTTACACTTCTGTTCCTTGCCCGTTGTTTATGACACGAAGCTCTAAAGTTCCTGTCAAACCTCTGTATTGTTTAAAGGTTTATTTTGGTGAATTATTGATCAAAAATCAATACGATTGGTTCTGATGTTTTATCATCGACGTAAGATCATGTAATACTCGATATGTCCCATGCAGGAAGCGCTATATATTGTTAAAACACTGTTTGCCACACCAACAGAGCCTTTCATTCACCCAGGTCATTCTGGGTGAATAACCAACGATTGAACAAGTTTAAATCAACCTTAAGCATTTGTGTGGTAGTATCATGTCGTCCGTCATATACGAAGAGGTGACAAACATCCGCCTCCACTTGGTCGCAATTGCATCGGTGACTGTAGCGCATTGCATTTTTCTCTGTGTACAGTGTAAGTTCTTACTATTTCTTTTTTATTTCATGGTGTAATTCTTGTTTTCTGGTTGGTGTTTGTGTCAGCTTTAGAGTTTCCATCATTATGTACTTTTATTTTATTTCCAAATATTGAATTACGGAAGCCGAAGGCAAGCCCTTATTTACGTAATGCATTCATGATAAAATCACTATTACCGGTTCGCCAACTGTTTGAATGCAAGATCACGAAGTATTATTTGGAAATATTTTATCACACAGAAAGCTAATACACGCAGCGTTCCTACCCCTTATTACAAAAGCTAAGGGATCAAACGAAGTACGTGTAATTTTGCTTCAAAAATAATCAATGACACAATATATCATTGTCGATTCAAAATGTGTGATAGGTATACGTTGTCTGTCCTTTTGCATATTTGCCTTAAGCCACTCTACACATATCCACACGGAAAGACGGGATACATGGTCCCAACACCTTGGACACCTGTATTCGCAGCGCGAACCCATGACACGTCCGAAGGAGGGAAATTACGCGTGCGTTGCCCTGCGCGTTGTTCAGATTTCTTTTTATTTACCGTGTGCCGATCTATGCCTCGCCTCAAGGAATGCGCTAAGGGGCTCCGCTATGAGGACAATTTCAAATTTACCCAACTATGGCTTCTACTTCTTCTCAGGTGGAATTCCAGAGAAACCGCTGTGTAGCTTGGATCAAGTTCAAGGACATGGCATCGGCCGCTTCTTCGCCTGGTCATATGACTCCAAAGTAGACCATTGTCGTCCACTTCTGTACAGTGGTTGGGGTGGCAATGCTAACAACTTTGGAAGTTGTCTTGAGTGCATGAATAGATGCAGTGGTAAGTTTGAGGCTGTCAGATTTTCATGGCTCATCTTCTCCTGATGGCGAGGTCATTACAATAAGGTTTGATGAACTTGAACAATATAAATTACGCCATTGCGCAAATATTCTACCACCATGCACATTAGGTCGCGAAGTGTAGCAGGGAGCCATAAAGCGCAAATTGACCGCCAGTGTACTCCACACAAACTGGATACTCGTTAACGTAATTAGGGTAAAGAATACCGCAGAAAACCGCTAATAGAGGAAGGTAAATAGGCTCAGCGATGACAACTTTTGTTGAGCCTTTACAATAAAAATAAGCCCGAATGCCCATGAACGTCTGATTGCAAAAGCTGGGCTGTCAGATACTCGAAGGCAACAAAGCTCTCCCACAGCGGTGTGGGAGAGCTTTGTTGATGCACGCAGTCACGTTAGCCGCAATTTGGCAAATTACACGATTTTTTATAAAGCAACGACGCTGCTGACAGCATCAGTGAAATATTGTTGCGCGTTCAAAGAGAAACCATGACTGCTATTGCGACATGTGAAATTATGCAGTTGTGACGTTTACAGCCACCCAGAGAGGCCATTGCAGCAATCTTGAGGAACAACGAGAACTTCACTGCTCGTTGTACCAATACTCGAATACTGCCCATTCCCGGGAAATGTTACATTTTGCTATATAATTTATACTTCGGAGATTATTGTGAAGTGCACAGACAATTTATGCAATAGTTTTAGTTTGTAAACGTTTTGTGCGGATACAAACGGGGAAGAAGAAAAGGAGTAACACAAGGACGAGCGCTTTCGAACAACTGTTGGAAAGCCCTCGTTGTTGACCAGTTGTTAGAAAGTGCTAGTCCTTGTGTTACTACTTTTCTTCGTCCCTGTTTGTTTGCGCACAAAAAGTTTTAAAAATGAATCTGTTCCAACTAGGCCGACTCGCAGTTATGCTCCAGTTCATAGTTTTACATTCTAAGAGTTGTATAGAGCATAGGCTTGTGAAAGTTCTATTCACAAGCATCTAACAGAAGGTATTCATTACGTCTATGTCTTAGAAGATACAGCAGACCTCCTGTGTTGACTCAGCATATCTCTTAAAGAAGCTATGTATCTATGATATTTCCTGACTAAAATATTAAGTGCAAAGCACTTTACAGGCCCGGGCTGTCGGTGTGTAATGTGATCTCATGTCGTCGTGGTCACGCGCAAAAACATGGTCAAAACAAGTGCAGAATTGATCAAAACCATTTCGAAATTACCTACCCTAATTCAGAATAATGCAAAAGATAAGAATAATCAAGCATTAAGCACAATAATTAGCAGAAACTCGTGAAAATTGTTAAAATCTTGTAATGTGATCTCATGTCATTGTGGTCACGCGCAGCAAATGCTTTGGAACCATGTGCGTGTAAGTTGACTTCATGTGCGCTGGCGGTTTCCCACCAGTAGTTTCTTATCACAGACGTTAAAACGGATGATGGATTGTTCAATACAAGATAAACACAAGGAAAATTTTTTCTACCTTGTAATACACACCATTCCACTTTTTGTCGCCCGTGATGTCGCAAGGGGGCAGCTGTTTTGGGCCTATCACTACAGTTGGAGATTACAAATAGGCGAACTCCATGCGTGTGAAGATGTGAAGATGTGGTGTGCCAGATGGTAAACCGTCCTACACAAGACAACAAATCAGCTATTGAAGTGAAATTTGCGCACCTATTATACCGAAATCAGCCAAGGAAGACGAAGCAAGATATTTTTGTTACCCGTTGACACGTCCCACCATGAGCCGCACATCACCATAGGAGATGCAACACATCAAATCGACAAAGCAACGCGAAGAATGCAGGGTTACCATCAAACCGAGAACGCGCAGGACTGGCACCGGTATTGGGTCATGCGCCTAGAAAATATATGCTTACCAGATAAACGCACGGGGCTGATTACGACAACGAGAAATTGGCTTAGGATTTCCGTAAAGCACAAAGCCGTGGAGAAACATTGCCTACTGATGTTTGTAAAGCTTTGCGAACGACCCGCATCTAATCTCTGCTCCGTTATGTGTTATTAAAAACGCCTTTGAAAAATAGTGGAGTAGAATGCTCCCTGGAAAGCTCTTTACAAATAACATTTGTAACAGTATGAAATACCATTTCCGCCTGGACCTTACTTAGTACACTAACTTTATTGGCAAGACATTGAATTTTTTTATTGTGCAACTTGTTATGCAATGCATTCGCGAAAGGTAGTGCCGGAATATGTCACCATATGTTCGATCTGGTAAAAAAAAGCCCTTGTTGCCTCTTGCTGCTCTTATTTTTTTTTTCAGGAAACGAATACGCTACGTATATATGCCATATTCTGAATTATCAGATTATGGTGTACTACTACAAGGGACTTCCATTCAGCTTTGGCGGACATAAATGAACAGCGTGATGTTGTCTTTCGGTCAAAAAGAAATAAAAAAATTGGAGTAGTCAGTTATAAGAAACTCTAGTATCACCTAACTAGGAGTGTAGAAATATATTCCAGTTTACGCAAAACAGTTTACGGGGCTGGTGAGAGAATCTTAAGGCTGTATTCTGTGCTATAGTATGTTCTGTTGTATCGTGGCTACACGCAAACCAAGCTTACGCGGTGATTAGCGCTTGTAGCATTTCACATTTGTAATCTACCGACGTACCTCAACTCTTCACACTCTCTACCCCAAACAGGTACCTAGATATTATTTTCTGCGGCTATGTCTTTCCTTTGAACACAACGTATCTTAAGTAACACCTCTCAACAAGCATCAACGTTGCGGGGCGGAGCCGACCACTTATGGCAAACATTAAAAAAATGAAGCCGATATTCATGTGCAGCATGTTAATAATGGGCTTAGCCAAAAGGACTAAGTTCAACAAAGGATCCAAAACATGAGCTGCCTAAGTGCTGTGGCATTCGTGTTATACAACTTTAGTGTTCAGCTGCCCTCGACTCATTATTTACTGAAAAACTCGCATTAAATTCAGACACTCTCTACAACGCCGACAAATCGCCCACGTCCTTCTCTGTTCTTCCACCACGTGCAAGATACCTTGCTTAGTCAATTAAGGACATCGGGTAAGCCAAGCGCCTAGTATTACGCAGGAAGAAAAAGGAGCCACGCGAGCCTTCAGTAAATATAATAAAAGTTTATAGTTATACCTAACATTACCCGTATTTCCGCCGAATGGGAGCTTCTTGTCATGGGGTCTTCTGCATTCGGCATCGATTCCAAACGTTAATGTCATCCTTAAAAATCATCATAACATACTCATGCAGAGTAATCGCGCCAGAGACGTATTTGCGGAGCCGCCACGCACTGTTTACTGACCATGAAAAAATTTACGCGACATGCTAACGTCTTCTAAGATAACCAAACCAATTCACATAGGCTGTCATCCTTGCAAGAAGTCATGGTGCAAAGTTTGCGCTTACATGACAACATCGTGGAATGTTATGAGCAGCGCGTCAAGCTTTAGCCTTATAATAAAAGGGAACTTCCGACTGCGACACAACAAATGTTATCTATTTAGTAGAATGCTCAAGGTACAAGCTGCAATACACTGAACAAACATAAACAGCCTTTATATTGCGTTTTAGCAATCATAGATGGCATGTTGTGAGCGTTCCTAATATTCCGCTATCCAAGCATGTCTCTATCCAGGGCCACTGTTTTGACAAGTTAAGGGCCAGCATACTTGAATCTGGTTTCAAATCGCACCACGAAAGGGAGGTGCGCAATTCATTATTAATCCATAAATTTCGCGCCGTGGCCGCAAGGATTAACGAAAATCAGGGCACTTTAACCTCTTTGTCCACCAAATAGAGATTCATAATCCTATCGTCCTCAGAGGAAACTGCTCATTTTTATAGTTACTGATGTGTCAGTCTATTATATGTAACCTTGGAAGAGTGATATTAAGGATTTATTGCTGTCTCATTTTTCTTAGAACTTGTGTACACACCTTTGTGGCTAAGCACTTTTGTAAACCCCTCCTTTGTTGCATTTGTTGCTCTACGAACCTGTCGCTGCGATCATCCCGTGGTGGATTATCAGCATGCTTGAATGATGATTCGTCACGGTGCAAGTACCCTACAGTAAAAAGCTGTCGCTTGTGAGGGCTGTTTGTTGTTTGCCCATGCTTTTTTTTTTATTAAAGTTATGTGTCATCTCGTTGTACACCCTGATCTTCGTGTGTATATGGTGGGATACATTTGCTGCTCTGCGAACCTGTACAAACCTGCTCTTACAAAAATGCCGTGGGGTAGAAGTTTGTAAATCACGTTTGACGCGTGCGATGCTGATTCGACACGGGCTCATGTACCTTACAGCAACAATGTGACGTGCTCCCCCCCCTCCCCCCAAATGCAATGTAGGTATTTAAGCGCTACGCCTTATCATTTCATGTATTGTTCTGACGAAGGCCGCATCCGAGCCGAAATTTATAAATTCAAGTAGTGTGTTTATCGTACGTGCGTCAACCTACAAGTTCCTATATATATATATATATATATATATATATATATATATATATATATATATATATATATATATATACTCAGTGACGTCATCCCGCTTTCATATATAAAATGTAGACCAGTCTAGCAACTCGTTGCGTTCATTTTCAGACTGCCGCGGGCAGACCACGGAAATTACAGGCACCAGAAGCACAGCGCGAATACAATCCTCGACCATGTGTGGTATTTGATACAGCTTCACTGGACATTCACGTTCGCAGGGCGGGATGGCGGCCAATTTTTTTATTAAAGCATTCCATCGGTGATAGCCGACGCAAAATCTCCAAGATCCTTCTATGTTTTTAAGAAGAATCACTGGAGCTACCCATGGATTCGCTGACTCTTGTATGACTGCCTTTTTCATCATTTCGTGCGCTTGTTCGTTGCTAATCTGGCGCTCTGACGGTGAAAGGCGATATGGCTTTTGTGCAATCGAATTTGCCGAACCCTTGTTGATGGCATGGCGTGTTCGAGCCGCGGGAATTTAAGGTATGTTGTCCTTCTGCGCAAAGTCAAATACCGGAACGTGCTTCAAAAGCACACCTATACTCACTACCAAGGGCCCTTTTGCTACCATTCACAAAAAGGCCTTGGCGAACTGTGGCCATCAGGTTCTTACGGCACATCTGTAAGTTCAGCCACCGATAAGGACGCGTGTCCCCTGACGAAGGCTAATTTCAAGCCATCTGGTAATATCACGGGATCCTTAGAACAGTTTACGGTCAATAAGCCAGCGCGTTCGCCTTTGATCGACACCACACAATGTAGAACTAACACAATCTTCACATAGTTAATGTGCATACGGTGTACGGTAGCACCGAAGCTGTCAGAATCGGCGCCGCAACAGACAACGAGAAGACAAACGGTAGATGATGCAGGTGCGACCGTATCGCCACAAACACACAGTGTAGTTTCGTGATCTACAGGCTTTTACAGTAGTCCTGAAGGCATCATACCACGAATGAATACCTTCCCGTGCGGCAGTCGACAGTGGCGCCATACTCCCGCAAGAAGTCCATGCTGAGAATAGCATCATGGGTCGACCACGGAATAATGTGAAATTCTGTTGTAATAACACGGCCTCCCAAAAACACGTCAGCACTACACACACCAATAGATCGCAGTGGCTCGCCACTCACTCCACACAAATTTTAAGCTTCGTCCCATTTAAACAAAACCTTTCAACCGAACACGTCTTTAATATTAGATACACTCCTGACCGAAATTCTTGCCCCTGTGTCCACCATAGCCATCACAAGTACATTATACACAAAAACGCACACTTTGTTTTAAAGTATCAACGCAGGAGGAATTTCAGTTAGTAGCACATCGCCAGTGACCTTACCTTCATCGGCCGCGCTAGCTAATTTTCCGGTGACGAAGGGGACGTTGTGCGACGCAGTGGTGAGGGAGAACGGGGAGCAAGACGTTGCGATGCGGGTGTCAAACTCCTGTCAGCTGCCAAGGACCGATTCCGGGAGCGGCTCGGCCAGTAGTCGTCGCCAGATGATACGTGTGGTGGCCACGGGACACCATGCACGGGCGGTTCGGAGGGCGGTGAAAACTCTGAGGGCTGGCCATACCACGTGGTCATACGCTGGTTGCAAAACCGCGATATATGACCCGCGACACCGCAAGAAAACACACCGGGAGAGGTCGAAACCTTGGTTGTTCTTCGATGAACCGGATGTTATCATTTTCCCTTATGTAGTGGGTTAGTTCGTGGCATGTGTCACGACGATGCATCGGGCGTCGATAGGGCGTGCGCTGAGCGCGTTGGTCACAGCGCGGAATCGAAGGGCGTGTTTTTATCCTAGACTGTGGGGCTACGCTGCAATCTACGGCCGTTGCGTTAACCATCGATTGCGCCGAATAAGGCGTAGTCATAACCTCACGTGACGTGTGCACACCATGCGGATCAGCTGCTGAACGCGACATTTCTTCACGGCGGGAAAGTTACTCGCGGAGAATCTGTAGGATGGCCGAGGGGAGGTCAAGGAAAGGGCTCATGTCCACACAGGCAACCGTCGTAACGTTTGCCAACCGACCAAACTTTGGCGTAATCCGACGCATCTTGAGCATTTCAAAAGTCCTGCAATACCGAATGACGTGGGACACAGAATTGACGCTTTCCTTTCTAATTAGAAAATTACACACATAATCAGCCACTCCTTTCAGCAAATGTCCGACTTTATCTTCTTCCGGCATGCGACCACTGTCCACCTTGTACAGCTTTAGCAGTTCTTCAATATATGTGGGGCATGTCTCACCTGGTAGCTGTGCCCGTTGAGACAGTGTCTACTCAGCACGCTTCTTTTTGGCGGCTGAGTCCCCAATACACGCTTTTAACTCATAAAAAAACGTTCTCACGTCGTAAGCGTGTCCTCGTGGTTCTCGTACCATACGAGTGCGGTATCAGTCAGGAAGAACACCATATAGTTGAGCTGAGTGGTTGCATCCCACCCGTTGGACTTGCTCACTCGTTTGTAGTGGATGAGCGACTCCTCGGCATCTTTTCCCGCTTTTCCTCGGAAGGTGGGTAGAACTCGGTAGTACTGTAGCGGGCTACTAGTCGCTGCCCTCGGAGCGGCTCCTTCTTCAGGCATGTCAAAGATGGTCACGGCAGAAGGCGGGAGGCTGCAGCTTTGACGAAGCTGCAGCTATGATGGTTCCATTGTTGTGAGCTCTTACCCAGCACCTGCACCATTCTGCTACGCGCGAATGAGACTGTTTATCACCATTACGGCTGGAAGAGGCCGTTTATTTTAGGTCACGAAGGTAAGCTCAAGAGCGGTCAACTGGTTGAAGAACTCAACTTCGTCCTCCCTCTCTTGTCCCACTCGGAAGCGCAAGCAAGTTCATCGGTCGTCGTTTTCCTGACGCATGTGCGCAACAATATATATATATATATATATATATATATATATTACGAGACAAGGTTAGGCAGACTCTCCTTTATTCTCTCGAGCGAGAACCCCGCTACCAGGCTCCAAAATGGTGATGATATGCAAAACGGTATGTACAGATGAGAATATGAAACGTATGAATAATGCTCACACTAATGTCCCGGCGCGCGTAAGCGGCCCGCCAGGCCGCGACCTAGCCAGGAGGGAGGCGCCGAATGAATCGTTTGAGACGCAAAACGTGAAAAATCTCCGAACCACGATAACGATGGTCGGAAGAAACCTCGATGGGAGTAACGCGATAGTTCACTGAGGATGTTTGTTCATTAATAATGTTGGGGCCAAGAAAGCGCGATACTGCTTGAGGCCGAAAGCGCCTGGCAAGATATGTGGGCGAGGCCCGTTTACCTCATGGCATTTCGATTTCCACAGTCGTGTATGCAAAGCCTTCACCTTCGGTGGATGCAATGGGAACCTGAACAGGTTTTCTTCCGAAAGACAGTGTCAGCGATGGTGCTTACGTGAGTACACAATCCACGCATTCTCTCCTCATGGTATCTGTACAAGAATGGAATTTTTTCTGATTATTTCCCAAAATAAAATACGGCATTACATTTAGGTGCCAAGTGTCCATTCACATATCCCTCATGTAAGACTTTCAGCACAGGGTCCTTCAAGTTCTGTCAATAACTTTATAAATAAATATCTGGTACTGAGGAAAGGAAGTGTACATGGAGTTTTTAATACACTCGTTTTAAAATAATTTGTCGCGCACTTATGTTAATCCTGGAATATTGGAAATGTCTTGTTCTTTGCCGGAAAACCTACAGCGCGCACTTGGTCCTTGTATCTGTAATGACGAATTCTTTAAAACATTTCCAACTCCATCAGCTTACACTTCTGTTCCTTGCCCGTTGTTTATGACACAAAGCTCTAAAGTTCCTGTCAAACCTCTGTATTGTTTAGAGGTTTAATTTGGTGAATTATTGATCAAAAATCAATACGATTGGTTCTGATGTTTTATCATCGACGTAAGATCATGTAATACTCGATATGTCCCATGCAGGAAGCGCTATATATTGTTAAAACACTGTTGGCCACACCAACAGAGCCTTTCATTCACCCAGGTCATTCTGGGTGAATAACCTTAATGATTGAACAAGTTTAAATCAACCTTAAGCATTTGTGTGGCAGTATCATGTCGTCCGTCATATACGAAAAGGTGACAAACATCCGCCTACACTTGGTCGCAATGGCATCGGCGACTGTAGCGCATTGCATTTTTCTCTGTGTACAGTGTAAGTTCTTACTATTTCTTTTTCATTTCATGGTGTAATTATTGTTTTCTGGTCGGTGTTTGCGTCAGCTTTAGAGTTTCCATCATTATGTACTTTTATTTTATTTCCAAATATTGAATTACGGAAGCCGAAGGCAAGCCCTTATTTACGTAATGCATTCATGATAAAATCACTATTACCGGTTCGCCAACTGTTTGAATGCAAGATCACGAAGTATTATTTGGAAATATTTTATCATACAGAAAGCTAATACACGCAGCCTTCCGACCCCTTATTACAAAAGCTAAGGGATCAAACAAAGTACGTGTAATTTTGCTTCAAAAATAATCAATCACACAATATATCATTGTCGATTCAAAATGTGTGATAGGTATAAGTTGTCTATCGTTTTGCATATTTGCCTTAAGCCACTCTACACATATCGACACGGAAAGACGGGATACATGGTCCCAACACCTTGGACATCTGTATTCGCAGCGCAAAACCATGACACGTCCGAAGGAGCGAAATTACGCGTGCGTTGCCCTGTGCGTTGTCCAGATTTCTTTTTATTTACCGTGTGCCGATCTATGCCTCTTCTCAAGGACGGCGCTAGCACCGTCATGAGGACAATTTCAAAGTTACCCAACTATGGCTTCTACTTCTTCTCAGGTGGAATTCCAGAGAAACCGCTGTGTAGCTTGGATCAAGTTCAAGGACATGGCATCAGCCGCTTTTTCGCCTGGTCATATGACTCCAAAGTAGACCATTGTCGTCCACTTCTGTACAGTGGTTGGGGTGGCAATGCTAACAACTTTGGAAGCTGTCTTGAGTGCATGAATAGATGCAGTGGTAAGTTTTAGGCTGTCAGATTTTCATGGCTCATCTTCTCCTGATGGCGAGGTCATTACAATAAGGTTTGATGAACTTGAACAATATAAATTACGCTATTGCGAAATTATTCTACCACCATGCACTTTAGGTCGCGAAGGGTAGCAGGGAGCCATAAAGCGCAAATTGACCGCCAGTGTACTCCACACAAACTGGATACTCGTTAACGTAATTAGGGTAAAGAATACCGCAGACAACCGCTAATAGCGGAAGGTAAATAGGCTCAGTGGTGACAACTTTTGTTGAGCCTTTACAATAAAAATAAACCCGAAGGCCCACAAACGTCTGATTGCATAAGCTGGGCTGTCAGATACTCGAAGACAACAAAGCTCTCCCACAGCGGTGTGGGAGAGCTTTGTTGATGCGCGCAGTCATGTTAGCCGCAATTTGGCAAATTACACGATTTTTTTATAAAGCAACGACGCTGCTGACAGCATCAGTGAAATATTGTTGCGCGTTCAAAGAGAAACCATGACTGCTATTGCGACATGTGAAATTATGCAGTTGTGACGTTTACAGCCACCCAGAGAGGCCATTGCAGCAATCTTGAGGAACAACGAGAACTTCACTGCTCGTTGTACCAATACTCGAATACTGCCCATTCCCGGGAAATGTTACATTTTGCTATATAATTTATACTTCGGAGATTATTGTGAAGTGCACAGACAATTTATGCAATAGTTTTAGTTTTTAAAACGTTTTGTGCGGATACAAACGGGGAAGAAGAAAAGGAGTAACACAAGGACGAGCGCTTTCGAAAACTGTTGGAAAGCCCTCGTTGTTGACCAGTTGTTAGAAAGTGCTAGTCCTTGTGTTACTACTTTTCTTCGTCCCTGTTTGTTTGCGCACAAAAAGTTTTAAAAATGAATCTGTTCCAACTAGGCCGACTCGCAGTTATGCTCCAGTTCATAGTTTTACATTCTAAGAGTTGTATAGAGCATAGGCTTGTGTAACTCCTATTGACAAGCATCGAACAGGTGTTCATTACGTCTATGTCTTAGAAAATACAGCAGACCTCCTCTGTGTTGACTCAGCATATCTCTTAAAGAAGCAATGTATCTCTGATATTTCCTGACTAAAATATTAAGTGCAAAGCACTTTACAGGCCCGGGCTGTCGGTGTGTAATGTGATCTCATGTCGTCGTGGTCACGCGCAAAAACAGGGTCAAAACAAGTGCAGAATTGATCAAAACCGTTTCAAAATTACATACCCTAATGCAGAATAATGTAAAAGATAAGAATAACCAAGCATTACGCACAATAATTAGCAGAAACTCGTGAAAATTGATAAAACCTTGTAATGTGATCTCATGTCATTGTGGTCACGCGCAGCAAATGCTTTGGAACCATGTGCGTGTAAGTTGACTTCATGTGCGCGGCGGTTTCCCACCAGTTGTTTCTTATCACAGACGTTAAAACGGATGATGGATTGTTCAATACAAGATAAACACAAGGAAAATTTTTTCTACCTTGTAATACACACCATTCCACTTTTTGTCGCCCGTGATGTCGCAAGGGGGCAGCTGTTTTGGGCCTATCACTACAGTTGGAGATTACAAATAGGCGAACTCCATGCGTGTGAAGATGTGAAGATGTGGTGTGCCAGATGGTAAACCGTCCTACACAAGACAACAAATCAGCTATTGAAGTGAAATTTGCGCACCTATTATACCGAAATCAGCCAAGGAAGACGAAGCAAGATATTTTTGTTACCCGTTGACACGTCCCACCATGAGCCGCACATCACCATAGGAGATGCAACACATCAAATCGACAAAGCAACGCGAAGAATGCAGGGTTACCATCAAACCGAGAACGCGCAGGACTGGCACCGGTATTGGGTCATGCGCCTAGAAAATATATGCTTACCAGATAAACGCACGGGGCTGATTACGACAACGAGAAATTGGCTTAGGATTTCCGTAAAGCACAAAGCCGTGGAGAAACATTGCCTACTGATGTTTGTAAAGCTTTGCGAACGACCCGCATCTAATCTCTGCTCCGTTATGTGTTATTAAAGACGCCTTTGAAAAATAGTGGAGTAGAATGCTCCCTGGAAAGCTCTTTACAAATAACATTTGTAACAGTATGAAATACCATTTCCGCCTGGACCTTACTTAGTACACTAACTTTATTGGCAAGACATTGAATTTTTTTTATTGTGCAACTTGTTATGCAATGCATTCGCGAAAGGTAGTGTCGGAATATGTCACCATATGTTCGATCTGGTAAAAAAAGCCCTTGTTGCCTCTTGCTGCTCTTATTTTTTTTTCAGGAAACGAATACGCTACGTATATATGCCATATTCTGAATTATCAGATTATGGTGTACTACTACAAGGGACTTCCATTCAGCTTTGGCGGACATAAATGAACAGCGTGATGTTGTCTTTCGGTCAAAAAGAAATAAAAAAATTGGAGTAGTCAGTTATAAGAAATTCTAGTATCACCTAACTAGGAGTGTAGAAATATATTCCAGTTTACGCAAAACAGTTTACGGGGCTGGTGAGAGAATCTTAAGGCTGTATTCTGTGCTATAGTGTGTTCTGTTTTATCGTGGCTACACGCAAACCAAGCTTACGCGGTGATTAGCGCTTGTAGCATTTCACATTTGTAATCTACCGACGTACCTCAACTCTTCACACTCTCTACCCCAAACAGGTACCTAGATATTATTTTCTGCGGCTATGTCTTACCTTTGAACACAACGTATCTTAAGTAACACCTCTCAACAAGCATCAACGTTGCGGGGCGGAGCCGACCACTTATGGCAAACATTAAAAAAATGAAGCCGATATTCATGTGCAGCATGTTAATAATGGGCTTAGCCAAAAAGACTAAGTTCAACAAAGGATCCAAAACATGAGCTGCCTAAGTGCTGTGACATTCGTGTTATACAACTTTAGTGTTCAGCTGCCCTCGATTCATTATTTACTGAAAAACTCGCATTAAATTCAGACACTCTCTACAACGCCGACAAATCGCCCACGTCCTTCTCTGTTCTTCCACCAAGTGCAAGATACCTTGCTTAGTCAATTAAGGACATCGGGTAAGCCAAGCGCCTAGTATTACGCAGGAAGAAAAAGGAGCCACGCGGGCCTTCAGTAAATATAATAAAAGTTGATAGTTATACCTAACATTACCCGTATTTCCGCCGAATGGGAGCTTCTTGTCATGTGGTCTTCTGCATTCTGCATCGATTCCAAACGTTAATGTCATCCTTAAAAAGCATCACAACATACTCATGCAGAGTAATCGCGACAGAGACGTATTTCCGGAGCCGCCACGCACTGTTTACTGACCATGAAAAAATTTACGCGACATGCTAACGTCTTCTAAGATAACCAAACCAACTCACATAGGCTGTCATCCTTGCAAGAAGTCATGGTGCAAAGTTGGCGCTTACATGACAACATCGTGGAATGTTATGAGCAGCGCGTCAAGCTTTAGCCTTATAATAAAAGGGAACTTCCGACTGCGACACAACAAATGTTGTCTATTTAGTAGAATGCTCAAGGTACAAGCTGCAATACACTGAACAAACATAAACAGCCTTTATATTGCGTTTTAGCAATCATAGATGGCATGTTGTGAGCGTTCCTAATATTCCGCTATCCAAGCATGTCTCTATCCAGGGCCACTGCTTTGACAAGTTAAGGGCCAGCATACTTGAATCTGGTTTCAAATCGCACCACGAAAGGGAGGTGCGCAATTCATTCCTAATCCATATATTTCGTGCCGTGGCCGCAAGGATTAACGAAAATCAGGGCACTTTAACCTCTTTGTCCACCAAATAGAGATTCATAATCCTATCGTCCTCAGAAGAAACTGCTCATTTTTATAGTTACTGATGTGTCAGTCTATTATATGTAACCTTGGAAGACTGATATTAAGGATTTATTGCTGTCTCATTTTTCTTAGAACTTGTGTACACACCTTTGTTGCTAAACACTTTTGTAAACCCCTCCTTTGTTGCATTTGTTGCTCTACGAACCTGTCGCTGCGATCATCCCGTGGTGGATTATCAGCATGCTTGAATGATGATTCGTCACGGTGCAAGTACCCTACAGTAAAAAGCTGTCGCTTGTGACGGCTGTTTGTTGTTCGCCCATGCTTTTTTTTATTAAAGTTATGCGTCATCTTGTTGTACACCCTGATCTTCGTGTGTATATGGTGGGTTACATTTGCCGCTCTGCGAACCTGTACAAACCTGCTCTTACAAACAAGCCGTGGGGTAGAAGTTTTTAAATCACTTTTGACACGTGCGATGCTGATTCGACACGGGCTCATGTACCTTACAGCAACAATGTGACGTGCTCCCTCCCCCCCCCCCCCCCCCCCAAATGCAATGTAGGTATTTAAGCGCTACGCCTAATCATTTCATGTATTCCCCTGCCGAAGGCCGCATCCCAGCCGAAATTTATAAATGCAAGTATTGTGTTTATCGTACGTGCCTCAACCTACAAGTTCCTATATATATATATATATATATATACTTAGTGACGTCATCCCGCTTTCATATATGAAATGTAGACCAGTCTAGCAACTCGTTGCGTTCATTTTCAGACTGCCGTGGGCAGACCACGGAAATTACAGGCACCAGAAGCACAGCGCGGATACAATTCTCGACCATGTGTGGTATTTCATACAGCTTCACTGGACATTCACGTTCGCAGGGCGGGATGGCGGCCCATTCTTTTATTAAAGCATTCCATCGGTGATAGCCGACGCAAAATCTCCAAGATCCCTCTATCTTTTAAGAAGAATTACTGGAGCTACCCATGGATTCGCTGACTCTTGTATGACTGCCTTTTTCATCATTTCGTGCGCTTGTTCGTTGCTAATCTGGCGCTCTGACGGTGAAAGGCGATATGGCTTTTGTGCAATAGAATTTGCCGAACCCGTGTTGATGGCATGGCGTGTTCGAGCCGCGGGAATTTAAGGTATTTGGTCGTTCTGCGCAAAGTCGAATACCGTAACGTGCTTCAAAAGCACGCCTATACTCACTACCCAGGGCCCTTTTGTTACCATTCACAAAAAGGCCTTGGCGAACTGTGGCCATCAGGTTCTTACGGCACATCTGTAAGTTCAGCCACCGATAAGGACGCGTGTCCCCTGACGAAGGCTAATTTCAAGCCATCTGGTAATATCACGGGCTCCTTAGAACTGTTTACGGTCAATAAGCCAGCGCGTTCGCCTTTGATCGACACCACACAATGTGGAACTAACACAATCTTCACATAGTTAATGTGCATACGGTGTACGGTAGCACCGAAGCTGTCAGAATCGGCGCCGCAACAGACAACGAGAAGACAAACGGTAGATGATGCAGGTGCGACCGTATCGCCACAAACACACAGTGTAGTTTCGCGATCTACAGGCTTTTACAGTAGTCCTGAGGGCATCATACCACGAATGAATACCTTCCCGTGCGGCAGTCGACAGTGGCACCATACTCCCGCAAGAAGTACATGCTGAGAATAGCATCATGGGTCGACCACGGAATAATGTGAAATTCTGTTGTAATAACATCGCCTCCCAAAAACACGTCAGCACTACACACACCAATAGATCGCAGTGGCTCGCCACTCACTCCACACAAATTTTAAGCTTCGTCCCATTTAAACAAAACCTTTCACCCGAACACGTCTTTAATATTAGATACACTCCTTACCAAAATTCTTCCGCCTGTGTCCACCATAGCCATCACAAGTACAGTATACACAAAACCGCACACTTTGTTTTAAAGTATCAACGCAGGAGGTATTTCAGTTAGTAGCACATCGCCAGTGACCTCACCTTCATCGGCCGCGCTAGCTAATTTTCCGGTGACGAAGGGGACGTTGTGCGACGCAGTGGTGAGGAAGAACGGGGAGCAAGACGTTGTGATGCGGGTGTCAAACTCCTGTCAGCTGCCAAGGACCGATTCCGGGAGCGGCTCGGCCAGTAGTGTGTCGCCAGATGATACGTGTGGTGGCCACGGAACACCATGCACGGGCGGTACGGAGGGCGGTGAAAACTCTGAGGGCTGGCCATACCACGTGTTCATACGCTGGTTGCAAAACCGCATTATATGACCCACGACACCGCGAGAAAACACACCGGGAGAGGTCGAAACCTTGGTTGTTCTTCGATGAACCGGATGTTATCATTTTCCCTTATGTAGTGGGTTAGTTCGTGGCATGTGTCACGACGATGCATCGGGCGTCGATAGGGCGTGCGCTGAGCGCGTTGGTCACAGCGCGGAATCGAAGGGCGTGTTTTTATCCTAGACTGTGGGGCTACGCTGCAATCTACGGCCGTTGCGTTAACTATCGATTGCGAAGAGGCCGAATAAGGCGCAGTCATAGCCTCATGTGACGTGTGCACACCATGCGGATCAGCTGCTGAACGCGACATTTCTTCACGGCGGGAAAGTTCCTCGCGGAGAATCTGTAGGATGGTCGAGGGGAGGTCAAGGAAAGGGCTCATGTCCACACAGGTAACCGTTGTAACGTTTGCGAACCAACCAAACTTTGGCGTAATCCGACGCATCTTGAGCATTTCAAAAGTTCTGCAATACCGAATGACGTTGGACACAGAATTGAGGCTTTCCTTTCCAATTAGAAAATTACACACATAATCAGCCACTCCTTTCAGCAAATGTCCGACTTTATCTTCTTCGACTTTACATATATAAATATATATATATTGTGAGACAAGGTTTAGGCAGTCAGACTCTCCTTTATTCTCTCGAGCGAGCACCCCGCTACCAGGCCCCAAAACGGTGATGATGAGTATGTACAGATGAGAATATGAAACTTATGAATAATGCTCACACTAATTTCCCCGCTCGCGTAAGCGGCCAGCCAGGCCGCGACCTAGCCAGGAGGGAGGCGCCGAACGAATCGTTTGAGACACGAAACGTGAACAATCTCCGAACCACGATAACGATGGTCGGAAGAAACCTCGATGGGAATAACGCGATAGTTCACTGGGGATGTTTGTTCATTAATAATGTTGGGGTCAAGAAAGCGCGATTCAAACTTCTCCCACAAGCCGGGTGTACGAATGGGCGTCCAAAGGAGCACTTCATCTCCAGGGCGAAAGGAGACGTCTCGACGAGAGATGTCGTAACGTTGCTTGCGGTCTAGTTGACTAACTTCTGTGTTGAAGCGAGCACGGTCACGACATTCGTTAAGTCGCGAGACGAACTGTTCTGGTATACTGGCCTTGGCGTTAATTGGGGCAGTTAAGAAAGCTGAGTCGATGGTGAATGCCGGCGAACGGCCGTAAACTAGGTAGAAAGGTGAGTACCCTGTAGTTCGTTGGATAGCAGTGTTGTGAGCAAACGTCACAAACGGTAAAAGCTTGTCCCAGTTGTCGTGGCTTGGCCCGATATACATTGATATCATATCTGTTAGCGTGCGATGAAATCGCTCTGTTAAGCCATTTGTTTGAGGGTGGTATGCGGATGTAGTCTTATGAATTGTGCCGCAAGGTCTGAGTACTTCTTCGATCATTTGTGACATGAAATTCTTGCCGCGATCACTCAACGGTACACGAGGTGCACCATGACGCAGCACAATGGCATCCAGAAAGAAGCCGGCAACGTCTGAGGTTGAACTAGAGCGTAGAGGTGCGGTCTCTGCGTACCGTGTGAGGTGGTCGACAGCTGTCGCGATCCATCGATGACCTGCTGGCGTTATGGGCAGAGGTCCGACCAGGTCAATTGCAACGATGGCAAAAGGTGTCTCGGGACATGGGATGGGCTGTAAGAGGCCAGCAGGTGGTGAAGTCGGTCGTTTCCGCCGTTGACACTGGACGCAAGAAGCGACATACTTGGCCACAAAGGTAGACATGCCCGGCCAAAAGAAACGGCTCCTAACGCGGTTGTAAGTTTTGTGGAAATCCAAGTGGCCAGCAGATGGGTCGTCGTGAAAGGCATCAAGGATTTGTGTGCGCATCGAACGTGGAACAACAGGTACCCAGCGGTGGCCGTCGATGGTGTAAATGTAGCGGTGCAGCACATCGTTGTCGAGGTTAAATAGTCGCAGTTGTCGACGTAATCGGGCATTTGGTGCAGAAATAGTACCGCACAGGCGTTGGATGATGCTGCTGCAGTAGGGATCAGGACGTTGACACGAGGCGAACTGAGTTCCGCGATTAGAAGATGGCGTGTCAGTAACCGCTAGAGGTAATGACGTAAGTGGAGACTTAGTCTCATTACCAAGTGGCGAGCAATGGATAGACGTGCTCGAAGATAATAGTGGCAGAGGGCAGCGAGACAAAGCGTCGGCATCTTGATGCTTTTTCCAAGAATTGTAGACAATGTCAAAATCGTACTCTTGTAATCGGACCACCCAGCGACCAATGCGTCCAGACAAATTTTTCATTGACGACAACCAGCATAAGGCATGGTGGTCGGTTATGACTGTGAAGTGGCGTCCATAAAGATATGGTCGAAACTTTTGTATGGCCCAAACTACTGCTGGGCATTCCTGCTCTGTTATCGAGTAGTTCTTTTCGGCAGCCGTTAATGCGCGACTGGCATAAGCAACGACTCTCTCTCGTCTAGTGGTATCATGCTGTAGAAGGACAGCACCGATCCCATGGCCACTAGCGTCGGTGTGCAAACAAGTTGGTGCATTCTCATCGAAGTGACACAGGACGGGGTCGGACGGCAAGGCTTGCTTGAGGGCTTGGAAAGAAAGCTCGCAGTCGTCTATCCGAGTGAGAGCAGTGCCCGACGTCAGCAACTTGTGCAGCGGCGACGCCATGGCAGCAAAATGACTGATGAAGCGGCGGAAGTAGGATGCCAGGCCCAAGAATCTTCCTAATTGTTTTTGATTTACGGGGCGAGGAAAGCGAAGCACGGCAGCAGCCTTGTTGGGATCTGGTCGAACGCCATCTTTACTGATAAGGTGCCCCAACACTTTGATGTTCTTTAGGGCAAAATGGCATTTTTTGTGTTCAGTTGGAGTCCAGCGTTGGAAATGCATGTGAAAACTTCGTCCAAACGCTCCAGGTGCTGACGAAAAGTTGTAGAAAAAACATCGATGTCGTCTAAATAACGCAGACAGGTCTTCCACTTAAGGCCGCGTAATACTGTGTCGATCATGCGTTCAAATGTTGCAGGAGCATTACATAAACCGAAGGGCATCACGTTGAACTCGTAAAGTCCATCTTGTGTTGCAAAGGCTGTCTTGTCCTTATCCGCTTCGTGCATGGGTATTTACCAGTACCCGGATCGAAGGTCGAGACTTGAGAAATATTCAGCGCCCTGGAGGGAGTCAATGGTATCGTCGCTTCTTGGCATCGCATGTACGTCTTTGCGCGTGATCTTATTAAGTGCTCGATAATCGACGCAAAATCGTACAGAGCCGTCTTTCTTGCGGACCAACACAACAGGAGACGACCAAGAACTGGATGATGGCCGAATGATGTCTCTTTTAAGCATGTCGTCAACGTTGTCCGCAATGATTTTCCGTTCTGCGGAAGACACGCGATACGGGCGGCGGCGTACAATAGAACTGCCTTCGGTTTTAATGCGATGCACTGCGACAGAAGTGCGCCCCAGAAGTTTGGAGTTAACGTCAAATAAGGCGCTGTGTTTTTGCAGTAGGGCCAAAAGGTCTTCTTTCTGGGCAGCAGTCAAATCGGGATTTATCGCGTCCTTTAGAGCAGCGGCTGCAGCATGATCATCAGTTGTGGTAGAAAAAGGTGGTGATTCGGTGTGAAGAGGTACTAGCGAAAGAGGTTCGGTATCTGTAAAGCAAGTCACAGTGGTGCCCTGGGAGAGCACAACTGGCGAAGAAGTAAGGTTATGAACAGCGGCGAATGTTCTACTGTCCTGAAAACGCACCAGGGTAGGAGTAATGCTAAGCCCACCAGAGATGCAGTGACTGCTGGGTGCAAGGAACACATCACCATTAACAATAGTGTCGGAAGTCAGCGTTAAGATATGCTCATTACCCGCGGGAATTAAACAGTCGGTAGACGTGACGAAACGTAGTGTGTGAGCATCGACAGAGGACGAAGGTTCAGTGTCCGTCATATGTATAGTGCGCTGACGACAAGAGATGAAAGCGGAAGCGGAGGACAGGAAGTTCCATCCCAAGATCATCGCGTAGGTACACGAAGATAGCACCACAAACTGAATGTGGTGAAGGATGCCATCAATGAAAACACGTGCAGTGCAAACACCGGAGGGCTGAACAAGAACTGCATTAGCACAACGAAGGGGAGGGCCATTATATGGTGTCTTCACTTTTCGCAATCGAGAGCACAAGTCAGTACTAATAACCGAAAGCGATGCACCCGTGTCAACCAAGGCTTCAGTCCATACACCTTCAACAAACACCACAAGTACATTTGACGGCGGCTCCGGAGGCGTTTCAAGTTGTCCAAAGAATGCAGCTTTCCCTCCTGAAGCTGCACTATTTAGTTTTCAGGGCGGTGATCGGAGAACGAAGTAGCCGGTCGAAGAGGTGAAGAGGAGCGCCGCATCAGTGATGGAGAGCGACGACGCGGCAAGCGCAATGAACCGGCAGCGTTAAATTTCTGTGGAGATGAGGAACGTCGAGGATAATAATTGTAGTACGAACGCCGACGTTATGGTACAGGCTCAGAAAACTCATCCCTTTCAAAAGCGTCATAGCCACGCCTTTCATCTTGCTGACGGCGTCGGCAAAACCTTGAAATGTGGCCACGGATGCCGCAGTAGTAGCAAACAGGTCGAGGTGGGCTCCACATGTTGTAAGATTCAAGAGGTGGTGGTCGCGCAGTGATGGGATTCAGGGACCCGTGCATTGCAGGCGCCTGCTGTGGTGGCTGCTGCAAGGGTGGCTGGCACCAGGGAGGCAACCTGAGCGTAAGTTGGCGCAGGTGCCTGCTGTGGTGGCTGCTGCAAGGGTGGCACCAGGGAGGCAACCTGAGCATAAGTTGGTGTAGGTGGTGTTTAAAGGTGGTCCAGTTGACGAAATCGAGCTCATGGTTATAAAACCAAGTTTTTGCGACGCCGGTGAGGTAGAAGGCGACGTGCCTAAATTTTTCAGACTCGTTTCAGTGGTTAAAGTCACTCACGTGCTCGTATAGCTCCAACCAGTCTTCAACGTCTTCACCGGGAAGTCCAGCAAACACCGGTGGATCCTTCTGAGGGGTGGTGAAGCAGGGGTTCCCGCCGGAGCAGGCAAGGTGGATGTCGCGGTAGTGACCTGCTGGTAGTGGCGGCGACCGAGCGAAGCTCCAGGGATGTAGCGTAAGTGAAGCTGGAGAGACCGGCAGCGAGAGGTACGGGGATCCATACCCAGCACCTCCACCACTTGCGAGACAAGGTTTAGGCAGCCAGGCTGTCCTTTATTCTCTCGAGCGAGAGCCCCGCTACCAGGCCCCAAAACGGTGATGATGAGTATGTACAGATGAGAATATGAAACATATGAATAATGCTCACAATATATATATATATATATATATTGTATTCATATGTAAGGTTTGTGTACGTGCAGACAGCGTCTCAACAATGACCTTAGTGGACACTGGAGCGAGCGTTCCCGTAATGAGTCACGCATTCAAACGCCTGCCAGGACGAAAAGTGCTGTTTTCATCGGACCGTGCCGATGTGTTCCGTGGGGTGAGTGGAGAACTATTGTACCCTGTAGGTGTGTGCAGTGCAGCAGTTAGCTTGGGTTGTGAAACGCTTAACGCGGAGTTTGTAGTTCTACCGCATGCTACGCATGACGTAATTCTGGGCCTCGATTTTCTTAAGCTCTTTGGTTCCAATGTCGATTGCTGAACGGGAGGAATTACTGTAGATTCGAGCCTTCCGGCCGTATTTGTGGAACACCCGCCGTGTTACGAGTGGGCCCTTTCTGTGTCCGCAGATACCGTCGTACCACCGCTGTCTGCCAAATGTGTCCCAGTCGCCTGTTCTCCTGCAACCGACAGAACATTTGACGCTACTGTAGAGCCCGTTCACCTTAGTTGCCTGAAGAAAAATGTTCTAGTGTCCTATTGTACGCTGTCGGTTATCGGCGGGCGTACTGTATTAAGGACGATAAATTGCTCCAATGAACGCACAATACTGCCGGAGAGTCAGAAACTTGCGGCTATTCATAAACATCAAGTATTGGCGCTCGCCATTCTTGCAGAAGCCCCCGATGCCACGGATTAGTACCAGTCGGATGCATGCGCCATGGATACTTCGATGATGGCTATGATAAACAAATCGCTCAGCGCTAACCAACGTCAGGAGCTGCCAATTATTCTACGAAAACACTTCGCGGTGTTGGACTTTTCCCAGCAAGAGGCTGCGCCATCCTTTCCCCCTTCTCGTGTACAGCATCCCATAGACACGGGATCACACCAGCCTCTGCGACAAAAGCCATACCGGGTGTCACCTTCGGAGCGCAAGGTGGTCAATGAAGCAAGTCCGTGACATGCTAGAGAAAAACGTTGTCCAAGAATCGAGTAGTCCGTGGGCAGCCCCAGTAATTCTAGTTAAAAAGAAAAATGGCACATGGCGATTTTGCGTTGATTACCGCCGCCTCACCGCCGTTACCAAGAAAGACATATACCCTTTGCCACGGATTGATGATGCTATAGATTGTCTTTCTTCGGCCTCATACTTTTCAAGTGTAGAATTGCGGTCCGGATACTGGCAGATTCTGATGCACAAGGCAGACAAGGAATAAATGGCAATCGTTACACCTGACGGACGTTTTGAATTTAATGTGATGCCGTTTGGGCTGTGTAACGCGCCCGCAACTTTTGAGCGCTTCATGGACAACATTCTGCGTGGTTTGAAGTAGGAAGTCTGTCTCTATTATTTGGATGATGTCGTGATTTTCGGACGCACGTTTAGTGAACAGAATGCTCGCCTCAATCTTGTACTAGAGTGCCTAGGCAAAGCACGCTTGGTACAAAACTCCAAGAAATGTTGTTTGGAGAACGCCAAACACATTCTAGGCCACCTAGTGGACAAAGAGGGCATAAAACTTTATCCAGCAAAAACTGCTGCGGTCGAAGCCTTTCAGCAACCTCTCTCAGTAAAAGAGGTACGACGCTTCTTGGGTCTTTGCTCATACTTCCGTCCGTTTATTCCCGGATTTGCTCACATTGCGCATCTATTGACGTGTATGCTCCAGAAAGGCGTTGAATTTGACTGGACCCCAGAATGTGCGTGTGTTTTTGTGAACTGAAGTTCCGCTTGACGTACCATACAGTTCTCAAACACTTCGATCTCTTGGCTCCCACAGAACTGCATACGGATGCCAGCGGTATTGGTGTCGGCGCAGTTCTTATTCAACGCTTCGACACCAAAGAACATGTCGTAGCGTACGCGAATCGCTCTCTAAGCAAGCCCGAGTGCAATTACACCGTCACAGAACAAAAATGTCTCGCGGTGATTTGCGCAGTGCAGCGCTTTCGGTCATACCTGTATGGACGCACTTTCACCATCGTCACAGACCATCACTCGCTGTGCTGGCTCGTCCGTCTGCGTGATGCATCTGGTAGGCTTGCACGTTGGACACCCCGTCTACAGGAGTACGACTTCACCGTTTCCTATAAAAGCGGTCGACGGCACGCCGACGCCGACTGCCTGTCGCGGCTTCCGCTTCCCACAACGGACTGTCACGCGGACAACTTTGACTAATACATCGTATCCTTGGAGCCAGCATGTCCTGATCGCAATACCTTTAAGACTGAGCAGCAAAACGACGACACTTTAAGACTGCTGAGTGCTTGCTGCGAAACATAAATCAGAAGCCAATCGTTATTGCACACGTGATGGGCTTCTGTACAAGAAAAACTATTCTACCACAGGCTCATGATATTTCCTGGTGGTCCCAAAAAGTCTGCGCGCTTCCAGCTTTCGGGCGATGCATGACGAACCAACCTCCGGTCATTTGGGAGCAGCTAGAACGCTTTGCCGTCTTCAAGAACGATTTTGCTGGCCTATTATGCGTCAGACAACGCGACAGTACGTGTCTAGCTGCAACGAATGTCACCGCCGCAAACATCCAACAAGTGCTCCTCCTGGTAGACCTGTGCGACCCCCAAGGACTCCATTCGAGCAAGTCGGGATCGACCTCCTCGGCCTGTTTCCACGGTCCTCTAACGGAAATCGTTGGATCATAGTGTGCACTGACCACCTGACATGCTACTGTGAGACGGCTGCAATAGAGCACTGCACGGGCCGATTTTTGCGGCCCGGGCCCGGCCCGGGCCCGTTTTCACATTGGGCGGCCCGCCCGAGCCCGATCAAAACTATTATGGCGAGACCCGGGCCCGGCCCGGGCCCGGAAATAATCTACGTTACCCGCCCGGCCCGGCCCGCCACCCCTTTACCTTAAGCCCGAGCCCGGCCCGAGCCCGACTCGAAACCGGCCCGAACCCGGCCCGATACCGAAAAATACATGTTTTTCAGAGTTGAGAAGCCCGAGAATAACTCGCATAAAGCCCGAGCCCGGCCCGGGCCCGCGTCAAAACACCCGAGCCCGGCCCGGGCCCCGGTCAAAACGCACACGCCGTGCCCGAGCCCGGCCCGAGCCCGTGAAAAAACAACTCTACCCGGCCCGGCCCGGCCCACGGGCCGGGCCGGGCCCGGGCTTTCGGGTAAGCCCGAGCCCGTGCAGTGCTCTAGGCTGCAATACCATTGGCCATTGCAGCCGACGTATGCATTTTCTTCGCACGTTTTAACATCCTCCGACACGGGCGTCCTAAGGTCGTTATTAGCGATTGCGGGCGACAGTTTACTGCAGATGTGGTTGAAGAGATGCTTCGTCTGTGTTGCTCAAGTTTTCGACACTCTACGCCGTATCATCCACAAACAAATGGCCTTACGGAACGCACCAACAGAACTCTCACGAACATGTTGTCCATGTACGTCTCGACGGATCACAAGAACTGGGACAGCGTTCTACCTTTCGTAACTTTTGCATTTAACACCGCCCAAGCACGAAACTACTGGCTATAGCCCATTCTTTCTTCTTTACACTCGGCCGCCACGTTATACCCTTGATACGATCTTCCCGTTTATGAACCACGATGATGCCTGCATATCTGAGACCATCTGTCGTGCAGAAGAAGCTACCGCCTTGCTTATTTGCGCACTCTTGCTTCACAAGATCGCTCGAAGGCACGTTACGACCACCGACACCGACACGTCACATATGATCCCGGTGATTTAGTGTGGCTGTGGACTCCTACCAGAAAACGTGGGTTGTGCGACAAACTACTGGCACACTATGTTGGACCTTACGTTGTGTTAGACCGTATAAGCGAATTGACATATCGCATAGCGAGTCTCCTTTCAAATGGTCGACGTTCTCCAAAGACTGAAGTGACTCATATTGCCCGCTTGAAGCCCTGCACCACTCAAGATGCTGTTTGACTTGCCCGGTGGGTTTCGTCTACGTGGGGGGGTTGTATTACAAGCGTGAAAGTCTTATATGATTTGGGTATGTGCCGCCAGCAGTAGTGGGACACGGTGTACGAGAGGGCAGAAGAAGAAGACGTTCGCCTAGTGGATAGCGGAATAAAATTAGCACGGCGACAGAGGCAAGTGGGTGCTCTCGTGACATTAGACATTTCCAAAGCCTACGACAGCGTAGAACACTTAATTGTATTAGATATTGTCAACTGTAGGTAGTGGGTCGAGGGCAAGAGTGGATCGAGCCCAAGAGAACAAAGAAGACCGCACGCCCCTTCCCTGCTCGAGCCAGCCCCGACGGTCGCGTCTTCCAAAAGCCAGCTGCACTACGGTTATTAAACCTTCAGGACTACTTCTCGAGGCTCGTGACAAACTGGTGGAGGCACGGGGTAAGCGTCCTCACGGATGTTACAGACCCCTCCAAGAATCCGCGCCAAACGAAACTTTGACCACGTACGTCGAAGACATGACGCGCCTCTTCCGACGAGCGGATCAAAGAATGGCGGAGGAGAAGAAGTTACGTCATCTGATGCGCGAGGTCAAGGAGCAACTCTTCGCTGGCCTCGTACGGAGCCCTCCGAAGACGGTCGCGGAGTTCCTGTCCGAGGCTGTGACCATGGAAAAAATGCTTCTGCATCGCTCGAACCTGTATGAGCGGCAAGCGAAAAGCATGTCTGCTGCTGATATTTTGACGGCCATAGGAAGCAACGGTGACTGTCTCCGAGAGCTCATCCGCTCTGTAGTGCGTGAAGAGTTGCAAAAGGCCGCCGTAACACCGCACCCTTCGGTAAGCTCCATAGCGAGCATTATCAAGGACGAACTGCACGAGGCGCTCCGAGACACCTTGCCTCCTGCTAACGCTGCGGCAGTACCTCCTGAATATCCCCGTGCGACCTACGCGGAAGCTCTTGAGCGCCCTGCTCCCTCTCCGCCGTAGTTCGTTCGTGCTCCTCCTACGGTGTCAGTTCAGTGGGCGCAGGTGATATCGTACTACGACACTGGGTATACACCGCCGCCGGTTGTTCATGCCGCTCCATTTGCCCATCCTTCGGAGCAAGCGGTTCACTACGTCAACGACAGACGCACGCCCCCTCGGAAGTCGGATGTTTGGCGCAGACCTGATCATCGGCCTCTGTGCTTCCACTGCGGTGAAGCTGACCACTTGTACCGCCAGTGCCCATACCGGCACCTTGGGATTCGCGGCTTTTCCGCATACTCGCCGCCGCCCCAATACGACCAGCGACCCCGGGAGATTCAGGACTACCTCTCTCAGCAGTGCAGTACTTGCCACCGCCTGCCAGGCGGCAGTCGCAATCGCCGTCTCCGAGACGATTTTCACCTCGGCCCCAGCGCTATTCCCCGGAGCGGTCGACCAGTCCCCGCCAGGAAAACTAACTGAGGCGATCTTTGGGGGCGAGGTCGCTGACGGTCGAAGCGCTGAAGACTTCCGACGGACGCAGTTACGGAAAGATACCGATCCGCCATCACCTGCAGCTGAAAGGGACGACCGGCTTTCGCTCGATATACCAGTGACTATTGACGGTTAGCCGTTAGTGCATTAGTGGACACCGGCGCAGACTACACGATACTAAGCAGGAAAATAGCCAAGCAGCTGAAGAAAGTGATCACGCCCTGGCATAATTCGCAGATTCGGACGGCTGGTGGCCACGTAGTTACTCCACTGGGCGCCTGCACGACTAGAGTTGAGATTCAAGGATCGACATTCGTAACGAGCTGCTTTGTCTTACGCGAATGCTTCCGCGACGTCATTCTTGGGGTTGACTTCCTGCAGGAGTACGGTGCGATTATCGATCTGCAAGAGCGTCGTATCACTTTCCCTGCCGAACGAGCAATCGACGTGCAAGACGGCCAACGGCGCCACGACGTACTTCGTGTTTCTGCAGACAGTGTAAAGCTTCCTCCACGAGCCAGTGTCCTCGTCGACGTCACATGCTGTGGCTTACGCGATGGCGAAGCGGTGGCCGAAAGTAACTTGGAGCACCTACTGAAGCAAGGTGTTTGTGTGGCTCGAAGTGTTATACAGATTCGTGCTGGTCATTCGCAATTGCTTGTTACCAACTTTAGCTACGCGCACCGAAACCTGTTGCGCGGCACTTCGTTAGCGTTTGCAGACGCAGTATCAAACGTTAACAACTGTTTCACGTCAGAAGTGGAGACAGCAGACACGTTTCTAGGCCATCTCGACATCAATTCTGAACTGTCCACCGATAGCCAGACAGCTCTTGCTTGAATTCAGGACCTGCTTCGCACATTCTTCTAAGGTACGCCAGACTTCCATCAATAACACAGCATCATTACGTACGAAGCCGCATGCCCGATACACCAGCAGCCTTACCGCGTGTCGGCAAAAGAACGCGAAACCATACGTACGCAAGTCCGGGAGATGCTGGACGGTGGCGTCATCGAACCTTCCAGCAGCCCGTGGTCGTCTCCGGTCGTTCTTGTCAAAAAGAAAGACGGAACGCTACGCTTCTGTGTCGACTACCGCAAGCTCAACAACGTGACTAAAACGGACGTGTTCCCGCTGCCGCGTATCGACGACTCCTTAGATAGACTACGGCGTGCCCACTACTTTTCTTCTTTCGATTTAACAAGCGGGTACGGGCAAATCGAAGTAGACGAACGTGACCGCGAAAAAACAGCCTTTGTGACTCCAGATGGTCTCTTTGAATTTCGAGTGCTTCCTTTTGGCTTGTGTTCAGCCCCGGCTACTTTCCAGCGAATGATGGACACTGTCCTTACTGGACTGAAGTGGCAGGTCTGTCTTGTGTACTTAGATGATGTGGACATCTTCTCTGAAACGTTCGAGCAGCATCTTCACCGCCTACAGAGTGTGCTAGAAGCCATCCGATCGGCATATCTCACACTGAAGTCCAAAAAGTGCCACTTTGGTTATGAAGAGCTCAAGTTCCTCGGGCATGTAGTAAGTGCCAAAGGGGTCCGACCCGATCCAGACAAGCTTGCCGCTGTCGCCGCGTTTCCAGCTCCTGCCGATAAGAAGGCCGTTCGGCGCTTCCTGGGTTTATGCGCCTACTATCACCGGTTTATTAAAGGCTTCTCGAAGATAGCGGAACCCCTGACTCGCCTTACAAGGGACGATACGCCATTTGTGTGGCATAATGAGCAACAGGCATCTTTTGCTGAATTAAGACAGCGCCTGTAGTCAGCACCCGTACTTGCACATTTTGACGATGATGCTGATACTGAGGTTCATACCGACGCCAGTAGCATTGGCCTTGGCGCAGTGCTCGTCCAGCTTCAAGGTGGAGTGCAAAGAGTTATAGCGTATGCCAGCCACTCCCTGTCCCGTGCCGAGGTGAATTATTCGACTACGGAGAAAGAGTGCCTCGCGGTCGTGTGGGTGATCATGAAGTTTCGCCCCTATCTCTATGGTCGTCCCTTCAAAGTAGTGACGGCTGGCATGGCCGTTCCTTCAGGACGACTGGCACGGTGGAGCTTGCGGCTACAGGAATTTGACATCACCATCTTTTATAAGTCTGGCCGTAAGCATGAGGACGCTGACACGCTGTCCCGCGCACCCATTGATCCTGCCAGTCAGGAAACAGAGGATGATGACGGCTTCCTGGGCGCCATTAGTTCGTCGGACTTGGGCAGGCGGCAGCGTGACGACGCTGAGATTCGACCGATCATCGATCATTTAGAGGGTCGCGACACAACCACACCACGCCATCTGTCTCGCTCGCTGACGTCCTTCTGTCTGCGAGACAACGTGCTGTATAAGAAGAATGCTCGTTCGACCAGCCGTGCTTACCTCCTGGTGGTTCCAAGGGACATGCTCGACGACGTCCTCTTCGCTTGCCATGACGAAACGACATCTGGTCATTTAGGCTTTTCACGAACACTCGCTAGAGTAAGCGAACTGTACTATTGGCCCGGGCTTTCGGCAAGTGTCAAACAGTGCGTTAAAGGTTGTTGTGAAGGCCAACGCCGCAAGACACCATCCGTTAAGCCGGCTGGCTTACTTCAGCCAATTCAAGCACCTCACATGCCTTTCCACCAAGTCGGCATGGACATACTCGGACCGTTTCCTCTGTCTGCCGACGGCAACAAATACGTGATCGTCGCGACTGATTATTTAACACGCTATGCTGAAAGGCAGGCGATCCCTCGAGCCACGGCCTCAGAGGTAGCTCAATACTTAATGCGCCACATCGTCTTGCGTCACGGTGCTCCCTCCACTGTAATAACAGACAGAGGGACAGCATTCACAGCGCAGCTTATGGACGAAGTTTTTGAACTGAGCAACACCAGGCATCGCAAGACTACCACGTACCATCCGCAGACCAACGGACTTATCAAGCGACTGAATAAGACGGTCACAGACATGCTCGCAATGTACATCGACGTCCAACACAAAACATGGGATCGGATCTTGCCTTACGTGACCTTAGCTTATAACACCGACGTGCAAGAGACGACACGCTTCAAGCCCTGTAGCCTTCTCTACGGTCGCGAAGTCCAGACGATGCTGGACGCTATGCTGCCGTGTCATGACGCTGACCTCTTGACAACTGACGCCGAGGAATTTGCAGAGCGTGCTGAGGAAGTTCGGCAGCTCACGCGGCTGCATATCGGCCAGCAGCAGCAGGCAGACGCACGACGCTACAACATCCGCCACAGGGACGTGTCCACAACCCCGGGGACCAAGTTTGGGTGTGGACCACCGTTCGCCGTCGTGGCCTCTGTGAAAAGCTGCTGAGCCGGTATTTCGGTCCGCATAAAGTGCTCCGCCGCGTCAGTGACGTAAACTAGGAAGTTGTTCCGGACACGACATCGTAGACACGGAGTAGGACACAAAAACAACCAAGCTCAGACATAGTTCATGTTGTGCGCATGAAGCCGTACTTTGCGCGTCCGTAAGTGTTTTTTTTTTCGTTTTTTCTCTCATTCCCTTCTTTGTTTCTACTTTTCATTTCTCTTCGGGAGCTTGTTTCTTCATTCATTGACTTTGTCGGCGTGACGTTTACTTTTTCGTGTACTTTCGCTTTGCCTGCCTTCTTCTTTTTGTCTTCTACGCCTATTTCTGTTTAGCATCCAGGCGATGCTTTTTTCGGAAGGGGGGATGTTGTCACCTGTAGGTAGTGGGTCGAGGGCAAGAGTGGGTCGAGCCAAAGAGAACAAAGAAGGCGCGCCCTCTCCCTGCAAGAGCCAGCCCCGACGGTCGCGTCTTCCAAGAGCCAGCTGCACTACGGTTAATAAACCTTCAGGACTGCTTCTCGAGGCTCGTTACAATATATTGCGAAATCTAGAGATTCCAAAATATTTTTCAAACGGGACTGATGAATTTTGGAATGGAAGAACATTTTACTGCTCTCTAAGAGGCTTTTCCTCGAGTATATATAATCAATCACGTGGTGTTCTTCAATGAGCTGTCACTTCACAATTTCTATTTGATATTCTGATGTGTTCCGTTCCTCTTCATCAAGATGTACTAACATACCTATACGCAGATGACATTGCTTTCTTCGCATCAGACAGTGATATCCACTCTCTATATTATTGACTACAGAACTACCTCTACGCCATAGAAACCTGGTTAAATAAATGTTGCACCTTTCACCTAACGTTAGGAAATGCTCGATATTGGTTTTCCCTCTTAACGATCCCGTTAACATATCGCTATCCTATCGCCTCGAGACTATACCTCAAGTGGAGTCGGTGAAATATTTAGGTGTAGTATAGACAGTTCCCTCAGCTGGCTCGGCCATATTGACTATATAGTTTTAAAAAATGTCGCAGTTTCGCCCGAAAGGCGAAGCATAAATTGAAATTAGTAGAGAGCTATTCGGAGTAGGGATAGTAGTTTTATCGGCTGCATAAGCTTGGACACATTCGCTTACTAACTGAATGAACAAGCGTGGTGTCAGCGCGCACAAGCAAACATGAATAGATCACACTGTATGACCGCAGACAACGACTGTCAAAACGCGGGCAGCAAGCGCAGCCGCCACAGCGGGCGAAGGTTCGTGCGGTCTATCGCTTCAACGGACACTGAGCGGCGAACGCACAGCGCATACGAAGTTCAGAACCGTGTGGAGATAAGAGGTGGTGCGGGCGACCGCCACAGCCGGGAAAAGTACGAGCGCCGTGGTTGGCAGAGTATAAGCTGCGCCCCCCCCTCCCACTGCCTCCCGCGCTGCCTTCCCGCTTTCTTGCTTTCACGTGGGGGATTGAGTGGCAAGTTCCCCTTACGCCCGGTTGCAAGATACGCCTTTGGTGCCGGAGCACAGCGTCGCCCCACCTCCCTTCCTCCCATACCCCCACGGCCTTTCGCGCAACGGTCGCGTTTGCTTTCCGCCGTGCCTTCGCCCTCCGTGATAGCGCACGTCCTTCTTCTTCTTCTTTCTGGGGTTTTACGTGCCAAAACCAGTTCTGATTATGAGGCACGCCGTAGTGGGGGGCTCCTTATTAATTTCGACCACCTGGGGTTCTTTAACGTGCACTACAACGCAAGCACACGGGCGTTTTGCATTTCGCCTCCATCCCCCGCGCGCCGTCGCTCGCGCATACGGCGCGCGGCGACGATTTTATCGCCCTTGGACGTTATACGGAACCTAACAGCGACGGCGACGGCAGAAATCTGATTGAAGTGTCCATATAATTTCTATGGCAATAAGGAGGAGGAGGAGGAGGCGAGAAAGAGAAGGCAGGGATGTTAACCAGAAATGCGTCTGGTTGGCTACCCTACACTGGGGGACGGGAAAGGGGGAATAGAAAGATGAGGTACAGAGAGGAGGGGGGGGGGAGGAAGGACACGGTGAGCTCGCGCACGCTCGCGGAGGGCCTGAGCAATTCAAAGGCGTTCACATAGGCCAGTCGTCCTCAAGTAAGACAACAGTGCCTTCACAGCTTTGTGGGCTGACGAGCAATGGGGACGGTCTTCAAGGAGCACCTGCACGGACAACGGTCGATCGTCAAGTCGTCGCAATAAAAGGAGTGAGAGCCGTTGGTATGCTACGTAAGCTGTGCAACAGTCAGTCCGGAATGCGGAGAGATCCACTTTTAATGATATATAAAATGTATGTGCGGCCCATTTTAGAATTTGGATGTGTATTATTTTCTGGTGCGCCAGCTTATAAATTACGTCCCCTTGTTCTGCTTGAGCGGGAAGCCCGGCGACTGTGTTGCGGATTACCGAAATGTGTTGCCAATAACATGCTACACCAAGAGGTCAGGTTGCCGTCAATATTGTGTAGATTTCGTTTTCTGACGGTGCAAACAGTCTTAAAATTGCATGAATCCCCTATTACAAGATTATAATACATAATAATTTCCCAGGCTGCACTATTCTTTGGAGTACACTGGCCTCATTTCCATACACCACAGGTGGTCTTCGTACAAACATTGATCAATCCCTTCAATATACGTACATGGGAGGTGCCGCCAATTTGTGATGTTCGAGAGAACTTACAAATCATATCTGATGACATCTATCCAAACAACGCAAAACTTCTCTCTTATAATATATTAAATGGCCTATTACAAGACCATTTATTGTCTGTATAAGTACGGTCATTGCGACAGACGCCTCACAGTGTGAAGAAAAATCTGGGATTGTCCTTTTCTCTCCTGCTCTAGACTGGTCATTCGCAATCCGGATTCCGGACTTCTTTTCCGTATTTCTGGCTGAATTTCTAGCAGTAGTTCTAGCCCTACGCAAATTAATTCATCAATATCGGCGGTGGTAATAATAACAGATTCGTTGTCTTTATGTTCCTCGCTCACAGAAAATAGTGTCACTAACCTTTTACGTACATTTCATTTTCTAGTGCCTGCCCACATAAATTTTTATAGATTGCTTTGGGTGCCTGGACATAAAGGATAAGTCATGAACGAAATGGATGACAGTCTCGCGAGAGCGGCTCTCAGTGGCCGTGTATTACCATTACTTCCTACAATAGCTTACCTAACGACTACTAGGTTCCGGAGATATTCAATTATTCAAGACTTTTTGAACCCAGCTGTAGCTAATTTCTCAGAATATCGACACCTCCTATTCCCTTGGCCCAAAACTTCCTTTCACACCCGAAAAACTGAAGTCATCTTTACCCGATTACGTTGTCGAGTACCAATATTAAACTTCTATCCTCACAGGGCTGTTCTGCTGCCCTTTCCTCTGTGCCGATTCTATGGAGAAGATAAAGCAATAGATAATTTTTTCATATTCTGCCGCCGTCTTTCTTCTTTAAGAAAAAATATTCTAGAATCAAGATTTACACAGCTCGGTTTAAGCTTTTCTATTCCAAATAGCCTTTCTTTAGGAGCCTCCTCTCTTGGAAAGTGCCAAAGGGATATTTGCTCAGCCGTGGAGGAATTTATAAGTGCTTGAAATAGATTTTCTTGAATTCTTAAAAATTTTATTTTTGTTCATTTTCTCCTGTTAGCTTTACCAATTTTAGTACTAACAAAGGTTGCCTAATTTCATCCAAATCTTGGCCAATCCCCCCGCAGTGGGTATGTGCCATCCGATAAGGAATACCATACCATACCGATAGCGGAACCTCGGTTGTTCGATTTTTGACCGTTGAATTTTAGAAAAATCGAAGCCCGCACACGAGCCAGAATAAGGACGGTCAGGTCATATCGTCGCATGGTCAGGAGATCTTCGGGTGTGGTAAAGTATCGGGTGGCGGCATTCTACTGTTCGTTTAAAGTCTCGGTTGTTCTTTTGACTTATTTATTATTTTTTCGTCGCCTTTCGGTTTATTGTGTCGCGAGTGTAAGCAAGTCAGTATAACCTGATGTCTTTTTCTTCCCCCGCTCAAGGGCATTCCCCTTGGCTAGATTCTATCCCTCCCCGAGAGTGGCCGATAGACTCATTTTTACGCAGTGGCAACAAAAGTGTTCCTGTGGCTCTTGTGCCTACAAATGGGGGATCGATACAAATGAAGAACCCGAAAGAGATTCAGGTGGAGCTTCGAAAGGCTTCCTCCCAGTTCCAAAAGATCACCGAGGTCCGTCAGTTTGGTCGCCGTGGTATTCTTTGTGTTCATCGCACCAGGAGTGCATTCGAGACCTTCCCAACTGTTCTGAATTTGCATCCAATCTGGTGAGCCCGTTTATTCCACCACACCTTGCTGGCTCGAAAGGCTTAGTTCGTGGGGTGGACGCGAGCCTATACCCCTCAGAAGCACTAGACTTGTGTTCAGTTGCTGGAACTGTATCCGTGTACCGGTGTAGCCGAATTATTGAGAACAAGAAGTAACCTACGGAATCGGTGATTTTTACGTTCGCGCGAACAGTTCGTCCAACTCAAATTAAGGCATGGCCCCTAATATACAGAGTAGAGCCACTTTTCCCAATACCACTACAGTGCTTGAAATGTTGGCGCTACGGACAAACTATAAAAGAATGCAGGTCGGTTACTGGATGCCGCCTATGTGGAGAGAATCACGACAACACTGAATGTAAATCTCAGGAAGAAAACTGTTGGTTATGTAATGAAGCACACCCTGCAGACTATTCGAACTGTTCTGCGAAGGAACGAGAATTAAGAATACTAGAAGTGGTGGAACGCAGGCGATGCTCACCTAGGGAAGCAGTTACAGAGGTTCAGGGAAGATCCCAGGGCTACTCAGGCCTAACAGCTCCTCACACCGCTAGTATAGATGTTTCTCTATCCAAGGCCATAGCAGAGGCAGTAGAGAAAGCTAAGGAAAAGGCTATGGAACGACTTGCAACAACTCTTTTTGAGTCCTTGGCACAAATGATGTCTAGCCATATTGCGCAGGTCCTTGGTTTAGCCTCTACCCAAGCTCCTGCATCCCAGGTTTCAAATGTATTAAACCTAACTCAAAAACAAACATCGTCCTCAAACTCGTTAGCTGACCCTTTCGCAAGAGCTTGTACTTATGTAGAACAGACGGAATCGGAACCCCTAACGGAAGATTATGAAGACTACCAGGATTTAGACATGGAACACAAGTCTAAAACGCACACGATCTCCTCCCCACAAAATTTCTTCAAAATCAAAAACTCAAAATTATGAAAAAGTAAACCTCTCCAAGAAGGACTTCTTGAAAGGGACGATTTTGGATCAGGCGGTTTCCGCTACCGTTCTATCTTCACCATAGGCTCTCCAAAAATCTTACAGTGGAATTGTCGTTCAATTGTTTCTGCTACTACAGATCTATCGTATATTTCTTCTCAATTTTTCCCAGACATAATTATCTTACAAGAAACCTGGCTGTCAAATGGTCGAAAATATTCCCTAAAATATTATCGACTGTTTCGTTTGGATCGGCCTGCCAGAGGTGGTGACGTTGCTTTCTTGGTTTCAACTAAATTTAGTCACAAAGCCACGATATTGTATCAAAGAATGTCTACCGAATGTGAAATTTTAGCATTAGACATTAGACTCCCAGACTGCTCCCCTTTTACCTTAGGTAATTTATTTTTCCCAGCAGGAGTGCAGCATACATTTTCTTTAGAGACCGTATTTGCTTCCTGCAGAAAAGGCATGGTATTCGCTGGTGACAATATTTCACGCCATCTGTATGGGGGTTTTAAAACTGATTCAGAAGGGAAACGCCTGTGGGAATGAACTCTTGATAATAATCTATCTTGTCTAAATGCAAAAGAACTACCTTTGTTCGCGCACAGTCTCAATCGGCCATAGATCTCACTTTCATCAGCTCATCTTTGGCTATATCCTCGTGGAATACTATAGACTGTGCTACGAACAGCGACCACCTTCCAATTATTTTTCAAATTGATTTCCCTGTGATTTCTCTAAGAAGGAAAAATAACACATTTGTGGACTATGCCAAACTTCAAAAAGACGAAGTCTACGATGCGTTGACGTACGGATATGCAAAAAGATATTAGGGCTCTGAGCCTTTGTGCAGTTTTAAAGCGTTCCGCGAAGAATCCAACAGTTAATTTAACCTGCAACACAGGTAAATCATTAAGTCCGTGGTGGAATTCAGATTGCGCGTCGGCCCACCGAAAATGAAAAGCTGCCTGGAAGCAACTGCTTTGTAATCAATGTCCAAAGAATTGGAGTGATTACCAATTTGTTGCAGCATCTTTCAAGCGTACGATAGCTAAAGCCAAAGATGAGTATGGTATGAATAAATCCACTTATCTGTCCAAATCAAAAAACAAAAAAGCCCTTTTCAGATTTTACGCTCTCGAAAAATGATTCCAGTTCCCGCAAATATTTACTCTTTTGTGTTTTCGCCACGTGAATTGTCCGAATTATTCGAAAAGATTTAAAGGGACTGGAATGCAGGTTCACTTCAATCATTCCACCGTACATCGTGAAACCGTTACCACTAGAGGAATTTAGGGAAGTCACATTGCAAGAGCTGGCGGAGGTTGTTCGCTATCTGCCTTCTTCAGCGCCAGGACGAGAAGGAGTTACCACAGCCGTGATAAAAGTTTTGTATGAATTGGCCCCGCAAAAACTTTTGAATATGGTTAATTACTCTTTAAGAAGTGCATGGCTACCTTCAGAAGGGAAACTTGCTAAGGTAATTCCGATACTTAAAATCAGGGAGGTGGATATGAATTAGATAATATTAGACCAATTTCCCTCACATCAAAATTTAGTTAAACTAATACAACAAATTTTGAATTGTCGAATTACGACCTATATTTCTGAAAACTTATTACTTAGCCCCTGTCAAATTGGTTTTAGATCTGGGCGCTCGATTTGGGTTGCGCGCGTAGAGTGTCGCATACAATTTGCTCGTCGCCGCAGAGAATATTGAGCATTAGTGAACCTAGATCTAGCTAAAGCTTATGATTCCGTTGAACATGGCATACTGATAAAGCAATTAGAGAATTACAGGTTTCCGAAATACATCACGGCGTGGCTTTCAGAATTTTTAAGGGAAAGAGAATTCTACTGTTTTCAAAACGGATGTTTATCGTCTAGGTATAAGCAGAAGAGAGGAGTACCACAAGGGTCATTAATATCTCCCGTTTTATTTAATATATTCTTAAGCTCTATCCCGCTGCTCCAGGACATTCATGTATACGTTTATGCTGATCACATCGCTTTTTTTGCATCGAATGGTGATCTACATTCACTTAATCAAATGTTACACAATTACCTATCTATTCTTGAAACTTGGATTGAGACCATACTCTGAACATTATTAAAAGTGCACTCCTTCTCTTTCCTTTAGATGTTCCCGTTAACATTTCACTGATGTATCGTCAAGAGTTCATTCCCAAGGTGGATTCTCTTAAATGCATGGGAATTACATATGATGGAACGCTAAACTGGAAAAGCCACATTGAAAACGTCGCGTTTGAGGCAATTTGGGCTGTAGGATGGTTGCGTAAAATCAGTAACCGACGATACGGGTACCGAATAAACGCATTAATTATGATATATGAAATAAATGTCCCACCCATCATGGAATTTGGGTGCGTCTTGTTTTCTGGTGGTCCAGCTTGTAAAATTCAACCTTTGGTAATATTAGACAGGGAACCTCTGCGTTTGTGCCTTGGACTCCCCAAGTTTGTTGCAAATACCGTTCTGTATATGGAAGCGCGATTGCAATGTTTAAAAAGTAGATTCAGAATCCTTACTGTCCAAACGTACCTAAAGTTTTACGATTCTCTTCAAAGAAGATCAATGTATGTTTTCATTATTGAACCAAGTAAATTTTTTAATAATCACTGGTGTTCGCAGAATTGCCGCGCGACTAGCCGCTCGAGGCACTTTGCGTGTATTCGCGGGCTTCTTTCACGCTCGGAAAAACACATTCATGTAGCACGTATTGAGCAACAGAAAGCCGTATTGGCAGTTTTTCATGTTGCTCTACAACTTTCTCATCGACACTTTCATAATTAGGACAGTTTTTCGCGAGTTCAATAATCAATTACAATTACCTAATTAAATCTCAGTAACGAAAAAATTACTGGCGGCTGCTCCACTGTACTGGAAACAATACCCGCTAGGGTTGCTTCGCGTAACGCCGTTGCTCTTGTTTTTAAATCGTGCTGCATGATAGCTGGGACACCTTGTATAATGAAAATCAAGGAAAGGTAACATAGAGTTAAATCAGATCACCTTAAACTATATACAGATTCTCGAAAAATGCACTGGTGTGCACGATCATGTTGTATCAGAATGTGGTATAAAAAGTATCGCGCGGTTGCGCACACAATTTGTTCGCATGACCGAAGGGACTGTGGTGTCGTCATAATCTCCACAGATACTGTGTGAAATCGAGCTTCGACCGAACGAAATTCTTGGTCAACGAATAGAAGGCGATGCATAGGAGAAATAGTTTCGCTGTTTGGATTTCTACAAGAACAATTTCTCGTGTATCGTTTTCTAATTTGTTTTACTAAAGGATCTAAGCGTAGCGCTATCCCCACTGGATAAAAAGGGGACAAATAGATTCACACACACACTTTTTGTCCGGTTTTGTGTTGCGTTGTTCCTAAAGCTCTTAATATGACTTATGGACAAGCCCTACGTATAACCGTAGTTTACTCTGTTCGTTGAGCGGGTTTACTGCTTCTACCCACTAAATAACGAAGAAATATCTCCTTAGACAACCGAATAACTAAGTGTTCCACGCATTGCGCAGAGTACCCATTTCATTTTTTTTTGCATGCTGTTAAAATAATTTGATCAGGCAGGAGGACAGAACATTAGCAAAACATAATCTATTATATTTCAGTGCGACCCCTGGCAATGACACTAATCTTACAATCAACGAACAGCGATGAATTCAATCAAAATATAAACTAATTTTAACGACAGTTGGATACTGTGATGATGTGGATAGTGGCGTGCGGTGGCGAGAAGACCTGCTTGGAATGATGATTGTGTTGTGGCTACAAGAAGAGGATTGGTGATGATGGTAATGGAAGATGACGACACGTGCCACGAACGAAGAAGCGACACGAGAGCACGCAGAGCGTGAGAGCGAGCGGCAGCCTCGAACGCAAGCTCGCAAAACGGCGGCTCCAGGCTCGGGTACCGGCGACCGGGTGTCCTGCTACCGTGCGGACCTGGTCGTAGATCCGGCTCGCGGCTCTACTCTCCTATGCACCAGCGGCCTGTTGTGATAGCGGCCTGGTGCAGTGCTTCCTGCTGACCACCGGGGCGCCTGAGCTACCTGTCCGCCGACCGAGGCTGCCGTTCTAGCAGCCGAGGCGTTGCAGGTCAGGCATTACTGGCCAGTACAGCAGTGGCCTGGTGCTCTACCGGCCTGCTGTTTTCTCCTCTTTACACGTCGCGAGAAGGAGCGGCGTGGTGCGACAAGGTGCGGCGCGACAGCAGCGACGTAGCCACAACGACGCTCCACCGTCACAACCACCGTCACCGGCACCGTAACGACGATGCATACGGGCGAGTGTTATGCACGTGTTCTATATGGAAGGACAACTTCCGAACTATAGCCACGTACATGTGTATGTAAATCATGTGTATCGTGTTAGCGTGTCAGTTTAAAGTCTGTGTTTCGTGTAGCAAGCTCCCGTCTGCCGTGTCATTATTAAAGGATCCTGGGCCCAACTGGAAACCGGCGAGTTTGTCGTTGTTTCCTCATCACAGATACATTTGATATTTTTTTTAGTTTAAAAGTCGCCCGTATACAATCTGGAGGGCCCGCCTAGAATCCCAAGGATGTACTACAAGGTTTTCTGTAGAGGATTGGCAATCATCATCAAGTATTTCATTCCTATTCATAGGTGGTCTAATATTTTTTTCTCTGCGTAAAGGATATTATTTGTGCTAGGTGTGTGCCCAAATGATTTCTTGGCTGACTTTCAAGAATGTTGGCATTTCCACAAGATAACCTGAGGACTTTTTTTCTTGCTGATTACTTCACTCGTTTCTTTTTTTTTCTAAGTAGCATGTTGCGAAAGTAGGTTCATATTTATTCTGGAGTGATCAATGTTGAGTAAGTAATTTTCAGAAAATAATAAAAAGGGCAAGGACAAGAAGGCAAAAAAATTTCAGAGACAGGAGACTAACAGAATTGCTATTGGAGTTCAGTTTATTTCATGCAAGCATAGAAAAACTGGCCGCTTTCAAATCACTTAATATTCTCCATATGGAATCGTATGGTTATCATACGCGCCAAAACATATTGTAATATTCTTTTTTAGTTCCCGGCTTTTCTTTTTCATTTCTTTCCAGCAAGGTGAAGTATTGGGATCCCAAACTGAATACGCCATCCGTAGTACATAATCTGGGGAACTTCTAGATTTACCTGGAAGCAAAACGCATGATTGCAAAAATTACGCACATTAACGGTTTAAAGATAACGTAGTCTCTAAATTCTACCAGTTGGTACTAGCAATAATTTTTACAGCAGTTTAGTAATTTTCATCACATGTAGAAAACTGTAAAATTTATTATAGGCATATTAAAAGCTAAACTCGATATTTCTTCACAATACACGTGATAAATTCTATTTATTAGTCATAAATATATTTAAACAATCTCTTTTATATCGTCACATTTTCCTGATTGCTCACGTGTTCATATGGTGTACTTGGCCATCGTGAGCCCGAAACTGAGACAAATTAACTTCACTCACCCCTCAGGATGGGAGATAAATTAATTTCATAAGGTATATTTTGTGGACGAATGTAGCAAAAGCAGCTACAAGTGAACCCGTTAAATATATAAACTTCTGATGAATTCGGCACCACTTGAAGTGTAAAAAATATTCACTGCAACTTTGGCCGGCCATTGTATTTTCTGCGCATTTGCAAAGTATGTTCATTCCTGCAATTCTGTACTTGGAAATATTTGCTAGCCCGCAAGCAAATAAATGGATATCTACCAAAAGATTGTGTAGTTCGTATGTACAACCGATGAAACCTGGAGTTCGTAGAAAAGATATATGTGTGCTTTAGGCATATCCAGGATTCAAGCGGAGCATTTAATTTTTTTCATTATATTGTGCAATGATTCATTGTTTTAATATGAAACACAGTGATATACTAGATGCGGAAATTTTATACACAAACTATTTTTTCTGTACAGCACGGTTTGATGGACATTGCATTGTGTGCAGCGCAACTGTTTTAATGAAGAGAAAGAAAAGCTGCGACACCAACATTTGCACGCACAATTACTAGCTTCTCAATTGTCTTGTGTTTAGGAATTTAGTGAAAAAGAGTCACCTGCCAGCCTAATATTAAGAAAGTAGTTGGAAATGGGCTGTAAGGGTCCTAGACAGAAAAGCAGAAATATTTGGTTGAATATGCATGACAGATTGTTCCTTTGTTAGTTTTGTCCTCTGGTTGCAATATTCGTTTGTATGCTTTCATGACCCTGATTTGACAACAAATTAGCAAAAAACACATTGAGTATAATTCACGTTGAATTGTGTGTCTCATTCAGTGGAAGCCCTGGAGGTATTTTGGGATCTTGCCTGATCGGACGCCCGTTGCGACGGAAAGCCGTTGTGGCGATTTTACGTTGTACTACTCTAGTTCTCCAGTTGTGCCACTCTATGGAATACGAAGATAACACCTAATTGGACTTCAAGTGTACGAGGAATTACGTTCTCTCAAGTTTGTATTCCACTGTTTAAGGAGAAAAATCTGACAACTTCACGTCACACTGCTTCTCTCATCTGTTTGGACGACTTTCTGGTAAGTAAAATGTGCGCGTCACTGGAACCAAAGCGCGTTATCCAAACTGATCTCACTAGTTTGTGCACATGGCTTGAGTCTTCTGGTGGAATTGCGCCATTAACGTGCATGCAATGTTTGCACATTATCGACTGCAAGAGTGCAAAGAACGCCGCTTTGACGAGTTGATGGCGCACTGTTTACCACAGAAATGGACGGCGTTAAGAGGTTAAACACATTGTGCATATAACTTGCTCTGTCCCCTCCCCTCATTGTAGCAATGTGTGAACTGCGAAACATATGGAACACGACTCATGTGTTGACATACTTGAAATTGTATGATGGGATGTAAACAATTATTTACTGTTGCAGGAGCTGATTTAGGGGCCAACTTTTTCACAATGGAGCATACCGTATAAGCAGCCGAATATATACGAGTACTTCAGCCTTGTGGCTTTGTCAGTCATAGTGACCTGTGTAGAAGGACAGTTCAAGTTTTCGGCAATAAAACGCATAGCAAATCAGCTCAGTCAGAAAGATCGAGCACCGCCACACGCGCGCACTGAATTCAAATATGTGCATCGCATCTGTGTAACGTTTCAGGTCGCTTTCATACAGGTACATATGACTGGTTTTCTTTGGGTTAATAGGTGCCGACCACATCGCTGGCGAGCAGCGATCAGACCAAGAGCTAAGAAGCCTTGTCGAGATCTTGAAAAGGAAGGACGACTTCGTCTGATGGCCATTTAAGCGTGGATTGTCTTCATTTTTGTTGAAAAACAACGTCCTCGTAAACAAGAACTTCTCGGCAATCCACGTCCACAACTTTTACGTTGTGCCTTCAACGCCGAGGCCAGAGCTTCTCCGCCCCTCTAATGATGACCTAATGGCAGGGTATCTGGTTTTGTCCCGTACGCTCGCGAGGATTCAAGGAGAAGGATTACTGGCCATGCTTGAACACCGACGTCAACCATTAGGTCAAAGCCATGCGGACATAGCCACAAACGCACGACCCCTCGGAAAGGCTGATGGGTTTGCTACAACCGATCGAGCCTCCTTGCATATTGGGATTGACTTGTTCAGGAAATTTCCTAGGTCCCGATCCGGAAACAAGTCGATCTTCTTGGCCACCGATTACCTTATCCGGTACGCCGAAACGAAAGCCCTGCCGAAAGGTAGTGCGGCGGAAGTAGCAAAATTTGAGGTCGCGAACTTACCGCTGCGACATGGTGAGCCAGATGTCCTCATTACGACAGAGCAAAGGCGTTTACAGCTAGCTTACTGAAGCCATCCTGCAATCAAACCACCCCGCACCGGAGGAGAACCGCCTGCCACCCTAAGATGAATGGTCTAACGAAATCACGGGAAGAAACGCACGCTGACATGTTAGCAGTGTACGTCGATGCCGAACAAAAAACGTGGCATTCCATCTTCTGTACATAACCTTCGCGTACAACACAGCAGTGCAAGAAACAATGCAGATTACGCTGTTCAAGCTGGTTTACGGAAGGAGCTGCTGAGGACTCTCAACGACCTGCTGCCGCACGTCACGGACGAGTAGAATCTCGACGTCACCGCCTGTCTGCATCGCGCCAACGAAGCACGACAACTCGCGAGCCATCTCATCAAGAACCAGCAAAGGACAGAAAACCAGCACTACAAATTTCTACGATGCTACGCGGAACAGCAGGCCGGCAACCGTGTTAAGTTTTGACCTCTTCACGCGGTAAAGATCTTAGTAAGAAACTTTTGCGATGCTATTTGAGACCCTACAAGATCACCCAACGTATCGGCGCACTGGCCTATTAGGTCGTTCAAGACGGCATTAGGCAACCACTGCTGTGGTTGCGTAATGCTCTACTTGAAGTAGCTACTCGCTACTTCAAGTAGTACATGTTGTGCGCCTATAGCCTTTCTACCAGCGACATCGAATGCTTAGACATTGAGTCAATGTTTGTTAATTTTCTTTACAGCGTGCGCTTTAGTTGTTGCTCTCGTATTTGTAACATCGGCACGATTCTATTTAAGAGGGGAGCTTTGACACGTGATCTTATTTATTATTTTTTCAGCGACAGCATTTGACACGCTAACAAATTAAAGTTATCGCTCAGCCCAAGACGCGCCTCCATGATTTGGAACTTATTTACATTGTATCGTTGATTCTATCCGTTGTGTATGTCATCGATGAACCTTATCTAATCAGATCATAGGTGCTACAAGAATTGTGTTATACTTTCTTATAGGCACGCGGATACCAGCGATTCCGCTAGAACGTTCGATGAGTCATAGATAAATGCCGACGCGCTTGACCCGCAGATCAGATTTTAGACGATTGCCGACTGTACTCGCGGTTATCTTGCGTTTGACGGTTACTTGTTTTGTGGGCAATAGTTTGTTTCGGGATTAACCGTTTTCGCTACGGAGTTCTTGACTGTTACTACAACGTGACAATACCAACAGGAACGGCCGATATGTTTACACTGATCTATCTTCCGAATGGGTAATTTTCTTGGACTGCAGATAACCATGGGAATGCTAAAAGGTTGATGTGCCTTCGGCATCAGCCCTGCATCTCTCGTAATGAATCACTCATAATCTTTTTGCAACTAATACTTCAAAATTTTTTCATCGTTCATGTACCAATCCATCCCTCTGAAATATTTAATGAACGTGAAATTAAACTTACACAAGGAGAAACTAAACAGACCCAAAATGTGAGGAAACCAATGCCAAGATGGCGGATCAAGAACAACCGTGTATAACGAATTGTTCTTCTCATATTCGTATAGAACACCTTTTTTCTGGGTGGGAATGGGTCATAATATGAACTCTTTTAGGCTTCGAAACAAAAATTAAACGTTGTTCTAATTTTAGGAACAATGCTCCAGGTAATGCTACGATTTCTATCGTTCTGAAGGAAATATCTGTTTCTTTTTTCCTAAATATGCTAAGTGGCTGGGATTTCTTCAGCAAGATCACACATTCATTCAGTGAAGGCGCGGACTGTTTTGCTAAGTGTAGAATTTTGAGAATTTCTGCGTGCAGATAGTCTTATAAATAATAAAATCAGCTTCTGTAAATTACCTCATAGGCCATACAGGATGCCAGGGAAGATTACATCAATTGTGCGGACTCTTTGAACAGTGGAGTATTCGAGTTAGATGGGAGGGGGGGGGGGGTTAAGTGCCCAAGCAACAGTCGTAAAGTGTCAATACTGACCGTTAGAACTACTAACGAATCTCGAGATACGAGCTGGCCACATGCGGCCACGTGCTACTCCCCGTCGCTGTCTTCTTCCTCGATTACTTAACAGACTCAGGGGCAAGAGGTGGAGAATTCAAAAGGATTCAGTTGCTGAAAAGCGCGGACTAGCTGTGAACTACTAGGTATCCTAACTATACGTGCACGTACGATGTCCTCTTCACATTCGATGCCGTTCATTACACCAGTGTTCCTGAATATTTTGGGGACCGTTGTCTTCTTCAATGATCAGTATGTCACCGTTGTTATTTGTGTAATTTGTTGGTACTTCTATTGAGTCAGCGCTTAAAGTGTCAGCAGATATTCACCAAACCATCGCTTGAAGAATTCGGCCATTGTAAGCTGCCCTTGGTCACACAAACTGAACAGGTCAACATTTTTTCCGTCTCAGTAGTAGACAGGACACGACAGCCTAACAAAAAAAGAGGTGTTAGAATTTCCGGATCTTCAGAAGAAGAGTCGCTTCCAAAATCCACCCCTCAAACAAGCTCTCTCGTCTCATAATTTTAAAGTTATGCCGTGGCTCAAGTAATTGTGGCTGAATTCGTCTTCCCGTAGCAGCTGGGGAAATAATTGAAGCTAGCTCGCCTGCAGTTTCCTTAAATGCAATAGCGTTGTCTCAGTATACCGTTCCTGGTGTTCCACGTCTTGCACGGAATCGCTTAAAGACCATAAAGGAAAGCACTCATTGGAATGCTAACAACGGTTCAAACAGAATCCTCTATCTAGAACAGACGTAAGGAGCACTCCATACACTTCACCACTACTGCAGTTCTTCGCAACAAGTGCATCCCCGTAAAATCAAGTCTTGTAACCTCAAAATGGCAGGAATTGCACACACAATCGCTGGGAAGTGGGGCTGCCGGCCCAATCGTAGCCTAGAGGTTGAACCACGGACAAATTACATATTTTTGTAGTACTCTCTTCACGGTTTGTCTTGCTCCTTGTGACCCAGAACAAGATGCGAAGTTCCGTTAATGTGTCACCAACACTGTCATGGACCATGGCTCCATGCGCTAGCAAAATATTGAACCACGTGACCGGGTGGTTGCAGGTCAGTAAAATAGGCCTCTTCTCGTTGCATGTGATGTTAGAATTCTTAAGGCGAGTTCTAATGCGGATGACTCGCTTCTCGTCGATGATGGGGTGCAGGCCCCTCGGTTTCTTGTGTAGCGCTTCTCCAAATTCAAGTTGGGCTATGTCTTTGTCGTACGCGCAGATATGTATTTGCTTTAACCAGATGTTTCAGCTTCTTGAATTTAGTACCTGTAAGTGCTCTTTCTCATATGACGTTCGTAATCTATTTCCCACAAAGTGTTTTACTCACGCTGTCACTCATGCGTGCCTTAGCCGGGAATTAATTATGCATGCACTGAAAATCTTGCACTTGTCTTTACCTTGGACGTTGCTTGTTTCTCTGTCGGTCCCGAGTCTTGAATTACCAACAATTCCTTGGGTGACCAACAATTATATGAAAACCAGAGCCAATTAAGTTCGTTCCAACATCACTGGCCACTTTTGCACGTCGTTAAGTCAACGTATCAACAGATCAGCCTGTTTGTGTGTTGCCAGGCAGTGACGCCACTGGGATGGAGCTAATATTTTGTGTATTTCGGCATGGTGGCGGAAATAAACTGCTTCCGTTTCGCTGTATATCTTTATTACAATAAAGCATTACGGTTTTGTCTGTCCACATGTGTTCTTTTGCTTGCCAGTGCTGTGATATAGCTTACCGCAAGAATTTCGGGACTACACAAGGCAGAAGCGCGGCCACCGATGCGTAACGTGGTGATGTGATCCGCTTGATCGGAGCGACTTTACACTTCTAAATCAGTAGCTGAACGTTGATGTTAACCTATTGATCCTCAGGTCTCAGATAAGCCAAGGCCCCAAATGGCACTAGAGCTGGTATAGGGCCTTGAAAGGTTCAGCAAAGCTAAGTGGTAATCTAAGCTGGTCGTGTGAGTTCATCATGCGACCAAACGTCGTTTACAATGAGCTTCCACAGTTTGTCAGCTCCACGAAGTATGCTTAGACCGACTTCTGGTTTTAGGATAGGAATTGACACAAAGTCGTTAAAAACTTCTTTTCATTGCTGCGTTTCCACACAAATTGTTGTGATTGTGGAGGTTAGGTCAGTTGATCGCACATAGTCACAATAATTGCGGTATTGTTTCGTGGGGCAACTCGTACGCTTGTCACTTATCATCAATTCAACACATCCAAAATCAGCCAATACACACTATCACTTCTAGTACTATGCAATCCAATGCTTCTGTGTTGCTTCGCTTGTCCAGTATCTTGCCTGTTGATAATTTGTTCCAGCCTAATATAGTTGTATTACTCCACAAGTTGCTTCATAATAACCTTACGTTTCCGTTCATTGCAGTTGACCTTTTGCAGAATAAAAATGTAACCAGATCTGCGGCTAATAACAATTCCTTGTTACCTATGGTTCATACCAATTGCGGCAAAAAAACATCTGTATTCGCAGCAATTTCTCTTTAGAATGAATTACCATCAACTATTACATCATGCTTTTCTGTTGAAATCATTAAAAAGTGACTTAAGTGTCATTTCCTGCGATAACTGTACTACGATCCTGGTGGTGTATTTTAAACTTCTCTCTGACGTGTCTCTTCAGAGGTTTCATCCATGTTGTATTCATTCATACTTGTTCTCGGGTTTCCTTCTTACCATGTTGTTTCGTGGTTGCTTGATTGAATTGAATTGTCTAATAATGTATTTAATCTGTTGATGTTGTTTGATAATAGCGTTCATTTGCTGTGTATAGATACCACTACGTTGTATTATTTACCAAGTGTCTCACTACAGTTCTCTCACTTTGGGACCCTCTTCTGTAAATTATTGATGTTGTAACAACTTTTTCCGAACTAATAAAATCTGAATCTGAATCTGAACCAGAGCCTCCAAATCTTCCATTTTGTGCTTGTAGCTGTCAAGCTGGCTCATTAAAGTATCTTCAACTAAGTTTAGTGGCTCTTATGGCGCGTCGCTCGAACCACCAACGCTTTGTCTTCCACATCCCCCTTTTCTATCATTGGCAACCATAATATTCGTGAGAGTCAGGTCTTTTAAACGGCATTGCTATCAGTTTGCCAGGACCCCTCGTATGCAACATCAACTATGCTTACTTAGCGCCCATACCACGTCTGCAGTAGGACTTCATTTGTAAGCGAACTACACGCAGATTTACAATTGGGGCTTTTGACACGGCTAAGTCAACTGGTATACCTCTCATGTAAACGGGATTTGCGTCACGATCGTCGGATTATCACCTGGCGCTTTGTAGGCCATGCTTATGAGAAAAAACATTAAGCCTGCTGTTATGGTAACCGTTTCCCTGATGCGCGAGGGGGACATGGCCATTGGAACTCTCTCATTTTAATGAAACTCTTTGAGAATAGCTATTGACCGAAATGCGAAGTAGTCGGTCTTCTTTGTCGCGTTCCTCTGGTGACACGCTGCGCCATCTAGCGGGGACGCCGCAGTGTCCGCACATATCGTGTGTCAGAAAATATTGTTTGAGTAAATATGCTTCGATTCAGCAATGCACCTAAAAAAATAAATTATTTTTATTCATTTAAGAGTCGGCACATGCTCAGCTGCAGATAAAAATGTGAAAACCAAATTTGTCATTCAAGAGCGATGCATCCCCGAAACGCCAATCCCAGTGACGCAAATTGACACGAAAAACGTTAACGGAAAAGCGGCACCATGGTCAGTACAACATGTGCCAGTCACCAATGTTGGCCGGAGGAATGGTCATTGAATAGCTGCACACACCCATTGTCACGTACGGATTTACCCAAGTTGGCCTGAAGTTCAGTTGCAAATACGGCTCTCAGCGCCACAGCCCAAACGCCCTAGCCATTGCACTATATGAAACTCCTCCGCGAAGGCTATAGTGAAATATGATAGATAGCAACGAGCATACATGGGGAAAACAGGGTAAAGTTCGCTAGGAATCCAAATCGTGTTAAAATTTAATCTGACGCGGTACACGTGCTCGTTAGAATTATTCAAGGAATTGAGAACTCTGCAGTACGTCTAGTTAGTGTGGATATTAAAAAATATGCATCTTACAAGTTTTTGTAAAACTCACAACAAAAACTCACTCACAAAAACTGACATGTTTTTGATAGCAATCATATTTTACCAATACCGATCTGAATGCTCCAATATACTTACCTTCAGTGTAGTCAACTCTGAACACAGCACATGTAAGATCAGGATGATAAGGTGGTTGGTAGTCTTCGTGGGCTTGAAATACGATTACCTCATGTGTTTTCTTAGTTTCCGTGGGTGTATATTTATCTAATGAAAATGTAATAAATATTTATGAGGAAACCAGAGACGAAAAAATAAAGAAAGAAATATCCGCCCTAATTAACACGAAAATTCGGCGGAGATAGCTAGGACTGCATACGTGTGGGAATAGGAAACCTTCAGTCAGCCAGATGGCTGCGACGGGACGTGTACAATCACGCACGCACTAGGCACACCTTTAGTCAGCCAGAGCGGTGCAGCTGCCATTGCGTTGGGAATGCGTGCCCATCTTGCACCTCGGAGGGCAGGGCTCAATTCTCATCGAGACCGAGATGTACGATATTTTCTTTTCAACGCCAATAATGCAATTTCTTTAGGGGAACCTCCCTGAGAAATCTGACGTCAATTCGACAATTCTTGACGTGTTTTTACTCTTTGGGCCGCCGGCCATTTTCGGTACTATCGCTCGCTCATGCCACCACCGAGGACGCGGAATGTTTGCTGAACGAGGCATATAATGCTCTCGCATTAAAAAGTAGCCGTGAGCAGAAAACCTCAGTATGAGTGTACAGCTAAATAATTTGAAAATTAGACAGGTATGTTGTATTATTTGTTACTGCATGTGGTCAATATTATCGAGAGTTCCGCAATACAGTTTGCCTGTTTATGATACTACAGCATTTGCACCTGTAACGACAGAGTTTCTTTTTAAATCTTTCTTTAATTATTACGTACCCACAGTACCACAGGGCATTACAATGAGGGGGCGTTTGAAACAATTATATCGTGGTAAAATTTGGTGGGTATACATAGCAGCGAGAATTAAGCACCGTTGTATGCATGGAAATCAGAGAAAATACCAATACATCAGACAGAGTCGCCGCCCACTCTACAAAAAGAAAAATTTCCGCAATTTAGAAAAAAAAAGATATCCTACCGTTAGGATCGCATTGACCATTAATTGTATATATACCAGAGAAAACCTGAATACATAAGATAATGTAACAACTAAAACTGTACAGCGGAACATTTGGGAATTTCGAATGAAAATATCAGGACTGGTATAATATAAAGCTATTCCAATCTGGTTGTTTTCCAAGTCGACGATTGGCCCTCCGTGATTGGTCAGAATGTTTCGGGTGCAGCCTATGTGGTTAGAGCCTGAGCCAGTTTGACCTATCACGCAGGGATAATGGCCGATTTGGAATAAAAACAGATTGGGAATAGGTTTACGTTATAGCAGCTCAATAACCGGGTAAATACGAGTATGTATACGATGTGGTGAAATCCTACGACTGCGCGTTCAGAATTAGAAAAAAATATAGGAGAGGCTGTATGAAACGGCGCGGTGAATGAGGTGGTGCATGCGGTGCCGTTCAAGAATAACGTCATCTAAATATATTTGTGAATTGGTTTCGCAGAAAAATGCACAGAAACGCTTACATGCATACACAAACACGCAAGGCGAAACATGGCAACACTTATGCGGTCGTACCTCATTCCATCTCCGTTTCATTTTGGGGTTGATTGTATTTTATTCCGTCAGTACAGCGTCATCATTAGAAGAAATAGCTACAAGAGTTGCAGGCAAACTATTGTGTTGGAATAGAGTTTTAGGGAAAGTGATGTACTGCCAAAACCATGCAGTCCGGCATATTTTTTCAATGGTTTTATCTTCTTGATCGACACGTGGCGATAAAGCACAGGGTGCAACAATACAGCTGTCATGGGAGGTTGCAGTTAGTGAGTTGTATATGCAGGGAATAACATAAGTCGAAGCGTGGTTCTGCGCTGCTACAAAGCTTTCCACTATTACGTTGTTCTGGCCTGTGTTGATCTGAACTAGACGCATACAGTGGCTTATTCAGAACTTATTTTACTTACAGCGATTCAGTTTTTCAAACTTAATATATGGACAGTCACGAAGGAGCATTATGTCGTGCAGACATAATGTGAATGGGACATAAGACGGGATTTGCATAGCAGGCTTTTTGTTCCTTGTAGTACCGCACGCCAATTACGTGTTAGAAACATTTCAGCCCTCTCGAAAAAAAAAGAGGCCGGACTGTTAGGAGTGCACACATCGTTACATGCACAGAAACACGTGAAAATATGAAAACCTCAATTGAGGTGGCGACTACAACAGCAGAGTATATCATTTAGCAATCTTGAAAAAAAAAATGGAGGACGCTTAAGCTTCCCCTTTAAGAGTAGAAGGCGATATCGTTATCGGGACCCGTTCGCATCGCATCATTCGCATCCGGGAAGTAGGCTTCATTTGCTGCAACACAGAACATGGGGAAGCCACCTTACAAAGACCAAGCTCACACCGATACCCTTAAAGTCGGCTTATAAAAAGGAATGCGTTGCTGGGAATACGATTTCCAGGGGCAATATAGGTCGTCCTATATTAAAATGTGAAGGTCCTAGGATCTTTTCTCATTATTTCATAATTTGTTTCCTTTTTCCCCGACACGCGAGCGTATCCAAAAAACGTATTTGGCAGGCCAAATCCCAATAGGTGACCCGTAAAACGAGCAATCGCAGGGAATTGTAGGGCGCGCCGTCTGCTAGCAGCTTCCGGTTTGACGGACGACGCGGCGGCATCATCGGCCATGCCCGGCGCACGTGTTTTTCTACGTGGTTTCAACTGTCACGAGTGCGAAGCTTTCCATCCGCTTTGTGGACCAGCAATGTGGTGCCGTTCATGCAGCTGATTTCTATGTTTCAGTTCACTCTGGGCGCGACGATGACGAACCAAGAAAGGCAAAGATACGCTTTTATTCATAAAGGAACTCTGGTTTTCGTTTCGGTGGGCTTTTTTGTTTCTGCCAGGTTTAGGTCTACGACATTTGCCGTTGCTTGTACGCACGGTCACTGACTGCTCTGCCTGCGGGTCAGTCAGGCAGGTGAAAAGTTATCGTTATCCCATAATTTATCAAGCGTATAGAACCATTACTTAGAAAATCGGGTGCTGAGGCGATGGCTACAGCGGTGCATGCTGCTCTGTGATCGTAGCTAAAAACCGATATCGTCGGTATAACGGCGCAGCTTGAACTGAAAATGATAACGTTGCGCGCTGTCAACGGCATTTCTCGGTCGAAAGTCTAGGTTCATTTGAAGTGGTACGTAGTTAGACGTTCTCGCTTTTTTGGGAACAATGGCCGTATCGCCGTCATATTACGGCTGCGCATTATCTCTATGTGTGCTGAAGGAGCTAAGGAGGGCCAGTTGGTTCAGAGTATTATGTATGTATCTCGCTGTGTCCCGCCTAAATTCGCTCCGTAAATCCTCGTTTCATATTACCTCTATATGTGCATGCGAGTACTGAAATAATTCTGGTTGCCTGCGTCAATGTTAGAGAAAGAAATATATTGGGGAATCATTCCGTGTCGGCCCTTATACACAGCTAAACGCCGCCTGATAAGTGGCATTGTACGTTCATTTTCTTTTTGTTCACGGATAGTATCTGCCTTGTTACAGTTTTGGAAGTGTCAGCCATTCCTCTGATGCTTATGCACAGCTGACTCAGCAAGTGTTGCTGCAAGGCAGTAGTTACATGCGTTCACGATTAACGCTTGAATTGGAGCAGCCAGCGGCTGAACAGCCGACGATGGTTTTGCTCGGCACCTGCAACCGGGTAATCTTCGCGTGGGACGCCGGACTGCAAGCGCAAATGGCTCAGTTAGCTTAAGTTCGCGTACGGCAACCTCTACTTCTGTCGTGAGCTGTACCCGCGGCCTACCTATGGTGACGGTCGGGAATTCATTGCGTGACGCGCGTAATGCAAAGGTATATGCAAACTGATAGCGAAGCTTCCATAGAAGCCCACATGTCAAGCAAATGGCAGCTCATTGCAACAGTCGCCATCTACGTATCGAGGGGACAACTAACAGCAAGCAAAAAATAACAAATAAAAGTGACGTCACAACCGGAAATGGCAGTGACGTCAAGATTTTATGCTGCTTGGCGCGAATGTTTGAATTTCTTTAGGGTCCGGCGCTTTACTGCTACGCCAGCAGGTATTTTTCTTTTGGGGACGAGGTGAGCTTGCGACTCGCCTCAGCTGAAGCGCCAGCATGTCATTAAACTATTGCAGTGGCACATGTCTTAATGTGAGCGTAATTTGCTTGTTATTGACGGTAATTCCTCCTGTAGGTTATTTAGGAAGATGAGCGAATACTGTGGAAATAAATGACAGTGCCACAGTGGTTTCAAAAACAACTCCACTTTTATCCATCTGAATAATGCAACCAATATAAATGTCCAAACAAAACATATGTTTCAATGTATGAAAAGAACAATGGCCAGCACACAGTCGTAATCTATAGCAACCTATGCATAACCTTTTCACAGAATCATTCGCAATTACAATGTGACACCATCTGTTATTCAACAGTTATCAGAAAAGACAACATTGCTCCACATCACCATTTATAGAACGTTCGACTTACTAATATTCCTGCTCGTCGGACACAAAGCGCCTGTGGTAGGGAGAGTGAACGAATATAGCGCGACATTTCTGCACCTAGTGTTCTGTATTTATTGTCACGACGAGCTACAGGCGTCGGATGCCGCAGCGTGAACTTGCACGATAACAAAAAGCCTGCACTCACACCTTTCGTCAATGAATTTCGTCCGCTAGGGCCACGCAAAATTTGAAGTTAAGAGCACGCCACACTTTAAACAAACACGCAAGGAAATAAAAGGAACACGGACGAAACCGCCGCGTTCAAGGGAGTAACGCCATTCCACAATAATAGCTGGCTTGCGCAGCCTTGCCAAGTCTTGCGCATAAATCACTGTTTGGTAGCGGTCACCAAGAACGAACTAATAAATTATTAAATTATTATTTGTCCTTTTAGTACAGCAGCAACATTTCAAACGGAATATTTACTCGTATGACAGTACTTCGATTAAAAATTTCGAACTTTTTTTTCACATAGGTTATCTAGATTCAGTGTCCCCCCCTCCCCCTCACCAAGTCGCGTTTCAATCGTGCACCATTAACTGATATCTCTAGAAATACGTATTGACCCGCTTTTCGTTCCAAGGCTGCGCGACGAGTTGGCTACGGCCTGAAAGCTGTAAATATTAGCTGCATTTCCTCTTGGGTACAATTTTCCAGTCACACCACATTTGCACGTCGTCCTTATATTAACGTGAGATATACTTGTCTCTCACGTATATCTGCAAACGAATAACTTTTGGGAACGTTCCACCAAATGCGACATGTATTAGTTCTGATGCATGTAGTACATGTACTTAACATTCAACTTTGCATACTTGGATGAGAACCGCGAAAGAAAAAAAATGCGCGACAAAATAAATCAGGGCTCCCCGAAACAGAGGAATTTGTAGGGAGTTTTAGCATAGCGGAAAACACTTACGTTAGCGTTAGCGTGCGACGCAACGCTAACGCAAAGAAAGGTTTGCACTGGGCGGTAGAAGGTAGTGTTTTAGAATAGCGGAACGGAGCAAAACGCTAACGCTAATACACTTGGGCGCCATCTCGAGGCGGATACAGCAAACATGAGCAAACATGAGCAAACCCTCTCGTTAAGCCTACTCCGCCGCTAATCGAGAACGTATATCGAAAACAACGCCCATTTGTCACCTGTACGCCGCTGTCGAAGCATCATCACACAAATATAAAGCAAACACGAGCATTAGTGGGGAACAAATGAGCCGAACAGTGCAGGCCGACGACTTGATAGATCCGAAGTGGACGGCTCCCGCTTCAACAGGTGCCGCCATCTTGCCCTACGTACGGAATCCCTTGCGTGCGTTAGCGTTGAACGCTATATTCCGCAAATAGCGTATGTACGTAAGAGTTCTGGCTACGTTTACGTTCTGCGCATGCGCAGTTTGCCGCACGCAACGCTAACGCTAACGCTAAATCGTTGCGTTTGCTGTTTTCCGCTATACTAAAACTCCCTAGTGTAACGCATCAATCCACGCAATAAACAAGCATTGCTTCTCCACTTCAAGGATAAGCGTCTTCTACTGCTGATTTTTGTACTCGAAATCGCATAGAAAAACAGGAACATACGTGCGCAATATTTATAAAACACAATATACTCCTTGTGCAGGCATTTATGAATTATCGAGAACTAATCAAGTTAATATTACCCAGCTTCTTCCTTGAATTACGCACGCAGGCCTGAAAAGCGACGCTACAAATCTGTTCCTTATAATTTATATGTATGCCATACATAGCGGGTGTTCAAATTAAGATTTATGGTTTTCTTAAAATTAGGCACTGGGAGGCATGCAACGACCGCATGTGCAAATAAGTTACGTGGCCAGACGTGGGAGGGGGGGAGGGGCACAAAATGAGAATTATTGCTGTCAGTCGTCCAAATAGCTAAAATTTAATAATTAACTTTTTATTGATTGAAGTAAGTGTCTCTGTTTGTATTTGAAATGTTTCTTATTTTATTACACTGATTCAGAAAAGTTTTATGTAGCTCGGTAGTATGTAACATTTCTGAATAAAATATGCAGGTGCAAAATGAATTAATGAAGTTTGGAGTCAGCATGCACGAGGTCGAGATCGGGACTGAACATTTACTTTACGAGCGTGTCTTGAAAAACGAATACAGTTTAGGTGAAATTTCTAACAGCGGTTTCGTGTTTTCAGGCAATTACGTATAAACAATTACACGTTGTATATTATGCTCTTTAATTAAAGGACACCATCTTAGCTGCCATCTAAACTATAATTAGCTCTAAAGACATCAGGCATCTCAGGCCCATTTTTAAAGTCCCGAAGTTATTAAAATGACGTACTTTAACTAAAATGCTAGTCGAACATGCAAGCTCCATTATAGGTCCCTCATAGTGTCTACATGAATTTGACTTTCGCAACCTACTTTTTCAGCGTTTGCGATAGCTTGTATACCTTCTAGTTCGCCTGTTTATATAAATCAAACATTCGCTTTCTCTTCAACTCATATCTAGCATTTTTTCCCATGCAGTAAAATATTTGCCAGCGGCCATTTACTTACCTGTGCAGGTGACATTCATTGCATTGTATTGCTTACTGCCTCCATCATGGAGAAGCGTTGCATTGCATGAGTCGAACCTGAAAAATCAAAAACGTAATTTCTTCATAACCGAAACACACTATGACGATGTGAAAATGTCTTACCCTCTTGTAAAGGTACAAGAGCTTCCGTTTGTTTTTGGCCATGAGTCTTGATAACACCTTCGTTGGCTATCATCAGCGGTAGTTGCATAGGTAAGTACTTCTACCCGCTCCCTGTATATCTGTAAACACATAATAACGTCTACGATATGATGTTCCAAAGGACGCAATCAAACTCACAGCCACTGGAGGCACTTTGGAATCGCTGTGCGATTTAGCCGGCACATGGTAGACAAGAAAAAAAAAACACTATGCGATTTAACAGCAAATTTCAATGCCCTATTTGTTACTGCATAATTTTATGCATCGGCGCATTTCTGTGAGTGTGTGAGAAAAGCGTTAATTAATTTATTCCACAGTTGCATGACTATCGTTGCGCCTTGCGTACTACTTGAGGTGACGTGGCTAGCCCATAAAATGACGCATAAAGTAGTAACATATTGTCGCGCAGTGTTACTTGTAGTTGTTGGGGGCCCTGATAACAAAGTTGATATCGCGTTTTCTTTCCATGATAGACCAAGGCGTTGCTCATCTTTATCAGTTTGCTGCTAGCCACGTTGCATAAGTGTGGCCATCCGTATGTTTCTGAGTGGGCGTGCGCGTGTATAAATACTCGCCTCAGTGTCGGCGCGGGAATGACCGTTGACGCTGGCTGTCCGCCACACTAGTTTCCTGACCGAAACAAGTGCGCCCCTAATAAAGCTTGTTCCAAGGACCCTGGACTGCCGTCGCTGTACAAGACTATCACGTTGCACGTGACATTTTGGTGGAGGTGACATTTTGGTGGATTTTTCGGCGAGTGCACAAGTCGACTTCGGGCAATATGGCGTGCCTCTTGTGCCTGGAGCATGGCGTCCCGGGCCTACTGTGATGTGAAATGCACGCTATCAGGCAGAAGGGTGTCGAAAGGTAGCGCAGGGTCGCGGCCAAACAAGAGGAAGAAAGGAGAGAAGCCTGCGGTATCGTGGCGAGACGAATTATAGGCAAATGTTACGAATGGTAATGCAACGTCCCAGTCGCGATGGTCAGCGGAGACATACATAAACAGCATGTCAGTGAGGGTTCGGTTGAGACGCTCGGTTAGACCATTCGTTTGTGGATGGTAAGCAGTAGGAAGTTTGTGTAGTCACGCACGAGTGTGGAATGTCATTAACAACTTTAGAAAGAAAGTAGCGGCCTCTGTCGGTGAGGAGCTGTCGAGGGGCACCGTGGTGAAGGATGACGTTTTCTAGTAGGAAATCGGCGACATCGGTTGCACAGCTTGTCGGAAGAGCCCGTGTGATTGCGTATCGTGTGGCGTAGTCTGTTGCTACAGCAATCCACTCATTTCCCGAAACAGACGTAGGAAAGGGGCCTAAAAGATCAATGCCTACACGAAAGAATTGTTCTGATGGCAGGTCAAGTGGTTGAAGGCCGGCCAGCAGGAGTGTGGTCGGCTTTTTTCGATCGTTGACAAAGGTAACACGCAGCCATGTAACGGCATACGTCACTGGTAAAGACCAGGCCAAAAAAAGCGCCGACGTACGCGGTCGTAAGTCTCTGACACGCCAAGGTGACCGGCAGTCGGCCCATCATGAAGCTGGGCGAGAACAGTCCGGCGCAGATGGGAAGGCACAACTAAGAGTCGGTCAGGGCCATCAGGGCGCATGTTACAGCAGTACAATATGCCATCGTGGAGTTCAAACATTCGAAACGAAGCGTCGGGTGTCGTCGAAGTCACCCGGTGAATGAGGTCTTTTAAGAAGTCGTCCAGGCGTTGTTCCGCTCCGATATCGTGAAAAGCACTCAAAGAGAACGGTGACAGGAATGTCGGTCCATAGAAACGTCAGGTGGGTCGACAGGTTGGCACGACAAGCAGTCCGCATCTTGGTGTAACTGGCCGGTCTTGTATACAACTGAGTAGTTGTATTCTTGAAGGCGCAGAGCCCAGCAGGCCAAGGCGCCCAGAAGGATCTTTCAGAGAAGAAAGCCAACACAGAGTGTGGTGGTCAGTAATGACTGTGAATTGCCGGCCGTACAAATAGGGGCGGGATTTTCCCACTGCAAAACGAGAGCCAGACACTCGCGCTCAGTGATAAAATACTTGCGCTCAGCAGGGCAAAGAAGGCGGCTGGCGTAAGCAAGAACACGCTCTTGCCCTTGTTGCTTTCTGGGCCAGGATAGCTCCAATGCCGTGGCCGCTGGCATTGGTACGGACCTCTGCTGGAGTTGATGCATCAAAGTGAGCTAGAATGGGAGGGGAAGTAAGCAGCCGGATCAGCTCAGTGAAAGCACCAGCTTGCTCAAGGCCCCAATTGAAGGCAGCGTCTTTCTTGAGGAGCTCAGTAATGAGGGCATGCAACGTCCGCGAAATTGCGGATAAACCGACGAAAGTAGGAGCAGAGTCCCAAGAAGCTGCGAACATGCTTGGCGCAAGTTGGCACGGCAAAGTCTTTCACTGCCCGGATTTTATCTTGATCAGGGTGTACACCAGAAGAATCGACGAGATGTCCGAGGACAGAAATTTCACGACGACCGAAGTGGCATTTGGACGAATTGAGTTGTAGCCCCGCCCGACGAAAAACAGATAGGACCGTTGATAGGCGTTCGAGGTGCGTCGCAATACTCGGAGAAAAAACGATCACATCGTCCAAGTAAAAGAGGCAGATGGACCACTTGAAACCGTGTACGACGGCGTCCATCCTTTGTTCAAATGTGGCCGGGGCATTACATAACCCGAAAGGCATCACTTTGAACTGATAAAGGCCGTCGGGAGCAATAAAACTGACGGTGCATGTCATCGACGGCAATTTGCCAGTACCCGAAGCAAAGGTCTATGGACGAAAAATATTGCGCTCCATGGAGGCAATCCAGGGTATCGTGAATGCGTGGGAGCGGATAGACGTCCTTCTTCGCTACCTTGTTTAGGTGCCGATAATCTACGCAACATCGCCAACTATTGTTCTTTTTCTTAGCTAGTCCAAGGGGGAAGCCCATCGGCTGCAAGAAGGTTCAATGATGTTACGAGAAAGCATCTTATCAACTTCGTGTTGGACGATGTCTCGCTCAGTAGGAGAGACGCGGTAGGGTCGCCGATGGATTGGGCTCGCATCCCAGGTGTTAATGCGATGTTTGACAACAGATGTTTATCCGAGAGGACGATCTCCAAGGTCGAACAAGTCCCAGTACGAGGCAAGCAGGCAACGTAGTTCATTGGCACACTGGGGCGGAAGGTCGGGCGCAATCATTTTCATTAGTGCATGCAAGTCTGAAGGGGCAGGAGGCATAGCAAGAGTTGCACACGTGGAGTCGTCAGCAGTTAAACCAGAAATGTGGTAGTCTCGAGGCCGGCTTGATTTGCGCAAGTGATATGCCGCGCGGGAGAACTTGTGCACAAAGTCCAAAGTTCACTAGCGGAAGATAGGACGTGCTGTCCTGTAATGGTAATGACGGTGTGAGGAAATGCGACGTTATGCGAGAGCCGGAGATCCGGATTAGGGGATACGATGGAGTCACCGTCTGGAACGGGCGGAACTGGGTGAAACACCTATGTAGGTAACGGCAAGGTGAGAGAGGCCAATATGTTCGGTGGAACATAGCCGGATCGGAGCACTGTCGGGGGGATCAATAGGAACAGGTAAAGCGAGTTGCACAACACCAAGAGAACAGTCTATCAAGGCGGAATGGGCTGAGAGAAAGTGAAGTCCCACGATTAGGTCGTGAGGGCAATGTTCTCGGACATAGAATAAAACAGAAGTATGATGATCGGCGACACTCACACGAGCTGGACACATGCCAAAAATGGCCGGCGTTCACCCGTCGGCGAATCGGAGCACAGGCGACGGACCAGGAGTGAGGACAATGGCAAAGCTGAGCACTCATCACAGATACGTGCGCGCCAGTGTCAATCAGAGACGTAACAGGTGCACCATCCACGTTCACTTTGATGAGGTTCCAATGTGTAGGCAGGGTCAGAAGAGGATTTTGGCGTCAGGTCGGTATATAGCAGCATCACCTCTAGGTGCTGCACCCGTTAGTTCTCCGAAAGCGTGTACCGGAAGGAGGTGGGGGACGGTGACCGACGCGATGGGGGCGAGCGGGAGAAGCGGCGATGTGGCGAAGTAGGGCGGCTAGAGCGGGTGGGCCGAGAAGTGTCGCCAGGAGTTACTGGTTGCGTGTGCGGTGGGAAGCGAGAAGCAGCATAGATATAGGGCCGAGAGATAGGGCCAAGGGGTCGAATTCCACGAAGAGCGACAGTGACGTGAAATATGACCGAGACGGCCACAAGTGAAGTATATTGGCCTGTCGTCTGGAAGTGTGCCATTCAGCCGGGTTGCGATACCGCGGAGAGGCATTCACGTTTTGAGGGCGCATGGCAGAGGTGGACGAAGCGTAGTCAGGCCGATTAATGGAGCAGACGTTGGTCAAACCAACGTTGGCCAAATCCAGGCGTACGACAGTTTGGGTCAGGGAAACGGTGGCCTGGCAATTGTCGGAGCCAAGGCTTGGGGTTGGGATAGGAGATGCGGCTTCGATTTCACGCCGGATGATGTGGACGATGTTATCAGAGCGATTGGGCGTAGCCTGACTACAGAGGTCATCACAGGTGGGTAGGCAATGCGGCGGCTCTTGGCTTCTTCAAATCGCCGGCATTCGGCAATGATGGCTTGTACAGTAGAAGAATTATTAAACACAAGGTGGTGAAAGGCATCATCTGCTATGCCTTTAATGACATGTGCGACCTTATCAGCTTCGGACATTCTCGGATCCACTTTGCGGCACAGAGTGAGCACGTCCTGGATGTATGTGAGGTAGGACTCGGTGCCCGTCTGGACACGCGAATCGAGGTCTTTTTGAGCGGCGCACTGACGTCCAACAGGCTTACCAAACAAATCCGTGAGCTTCTGTTTACAAATGTCCCAGGTGCTAAGTTCCTCCTCGTGGGTCTGAAACCAGACGCGTGCCGTTCCCGCGAGATAGAATATCAAATTAGCCAGCATGGCGGTCTGGTTTCAGTGGTTACTCGTGCTCACCCGCTCATAAAGTTGAAGCCAATCTTCAACATCCGTGTTGACAGTGCTGGAAAAAGTGCCGGGGTCGCGCGGTTGTGCCAGAATGACGGTGGCGTGGGGGCCGAGGAGCCCGAAGCATCCTCGCCTCGAGCTGGCATGGTAGATGCAGCCAAGAAGCGCCCGCTCCGTAAATCCGTCTTGCGCTTGAGCCCGCAAACTCCACCAAAAATGTTACGGGGAAAAGAAGTAAGAAATATATTTACACTGTATTTACAAGAATGGCAGCGGCTGACATGATCATAGTTGTTGTTGTTGCCTCAAAACATGGCTCGTACAGATCATAGTTAGTTAGCACGTGTAGTCCAGAGCGTCGTCTTCTTCAAGTCATCTCAAAACGTCTTCTTCATCGCTCTGCCACAATATGACGCTAAAGGAAATATTATTTACAACATAGAGCCGGTCAAGAAAGTGTCTAACTCACGTGAACTGAGACTTAAGCGATGTTGTTACGTAATGTTAGTCAAAAAGTCACCTTACTCTGCTGACGTCCTGGAGTAACGAAGTGTCGTTGTGAAGGCGGAATCATAAGGAGCTACTAGCATACAGTTATCAAAGCGTGTCATAGTAGAGGATCGTAAAAGCCGGGAATGAAGAACGCTGCGTATTCTGTCAGCATCATTATTGCCCCTACGTCGTCTAAATATCAGAAAAGTGTGCTTACGTGTACGTTGTGTTCTCCATCTAGCGGTGCTACATCTAGCACCGCGATTAACCTAGAGCACCGCGCGGGTCCGAGAATGCGAGCCCCTCAAGTGGATGATCAGCTCAGCCGCGTGTGCAGCGTGTGCCCAAAGCGGACGCTCGTTCGTTCTCCACTGGAAGCGAAACAGAACGCCAGAAGGCGAAGGCCCAGAGTACAAGGAAGGCGTTTATTCGGCGACCACCCAGGCGTTCACTATAGCTGCTACACACTATCGGCGCCGAAGCTCTCGCAAATCAAGCGTGGTACTCAGTATCAGAAAGCGCTGTAACACGCCGCTATACGAGAGGATGGCTCCCAGCGACCGTGGTACCACGGCAACGTTCCTGCAGCTCGGTATAGCCCCCGAGGGCGACCTGCTCAGTACGACCACGCACGTGATGTGAGCCACGTCTCTTTGGCTCAGCCTCCAGAACAGAAACAGCGAATAGCGCTGCACCCACCTCGGGTCGAGGATCTTCGGCAAAGCCGGCCAACCAAAGGGGTGACCGGGAGAAACAGAATTCGTAACGCAAGGTTTCACTGTCCGTGAGCTTCTCCCCGTGTCACCACTTCCCCGGTCGGCTCGAGCCGCCAGGAGAGAGGGGACGCGAGTTCCCATCCAAACAGACCAATTTGGTGAACCCATGCTCTGTTTGGGGGTGAACAGCAGCAAGTGTTTTACGGCCCCCCTGCTGTACGATGACCTCGGAGGAAAGAGAGAGAGGGAAAGCGGTGGCCCACGCGTGCGATGTTCGAAAGCGACTTCGCCGCGATGCCCAAAACGTGCAGTGCTACGGCGCCGAAGCGAAATGGACTCCGCAATCACCACACCATTTATTTGTTATTGCAGGTTTGATCGTGCAATATTTAGCAATCCTTGTCGAACAGAGAACATAGAGGAAAACGTGAGACCAAGTAGCGGAGGAGGCACACATGAAGCGCTGCAATTTCTTCTTATTTGCATCAGTAAATTATTGCAAGGTTATGGTGTGTCTTGCAAAATTACGCGTAGGATCATTTTGTTTGTTAGAGGCGGTGAAGTGATCATGCACAATGCCGAAAAAAAAACTGAAACAGCAAAGTTTCTTTCTTTACGCCTTGCATCAGTGCATTAGCATTATTTAGTGGCCCTATTATTTGTGGAAAGCATGTTGAAAGTTATATTGTGACAGCACTTGGATGAAAAGCGTTATAATGTATAAATACTTCTAATATTATGCCCATGAAATACTAATTTCTTATTGTTGTGTTTACCCTATGTTTGGGAAGCAAGCTTGAAACTTCTCACTCTCATAAATTGGGACACGAAGATTTTTAATCAATGCGAAATTGCTTTCATCATGGCTGCAGGTAAGGCATTCGACAACATATGCATTTCAGAAAAATGGCTCAATAACGTGAAAGGAGGCAACGAAGCTGATTGCCTGATTGCCAGCATAATTAGAGCACTGCTTTTGCGATCCAGCGTTTGTAAAAATTTCACCAATTACACGCTTTCAAGGAAAGAAAATTCTTCATCCTGCTGCAGTTCTCTGGTACATAATAGTTACTCGATCATAAAATATCCAGATGGATTGATGGTATAATATTATTAGGTGGTAGACACTGTATATGTAGTTACCACAACACATTATGGCATGCAACGTGATCACATTATCACCAGCCTTCCAAATGCAAGGCGGCAATGTAAAATACAATGCGGGCTTGACAGATGGCATTAGGAAAGAACGCCAAGAAAACGCGAGAATGGACCAATTAAGAAATGAAAATAACTGGTCAGCATTATTAGTAGTTGATACATTATTTGCTCATCTGTATTGCCTTTCAGGTTGTCTATCACTGGGCTATAAGCGATCAAAATTTTTCCTACTTCATTTGAACCAATAAGGACTGATAATTTGAAATGTCCAGCTTTAATTGACTTACCAACGTTATATCAGGGAGCGGTGCCTTCGGCTTTGCCTGAAATAAATGACAAATGTCATGACTTGAAAAATGAAAACTTCGCCTACCAGTCTTATTATAGGATATTTAGGTGTACTCTCGGTAATATGTTTTGAGGTTCGTTTTATCTGCATCGAATAAAATTGGCTAAAGCGCAGTGGGTAGCGTGTCAGACACTGAATCGACCCTTGCTACAGTGACATTGGTTTGTATACCAGTAGTGGCCATCATGGATGTAGGTATACTGTTTTGTGCCATGTTGAAGATGAACTTGTTTATGACAAAACATAAAACATCGATAACGACAACGCTCCTCATTAGAGTAACCGAATGGACGTAGTGACCGACAAGGCCAACCGAGTATCCAGTAAGTAGCGCAATCGAGTCAAGATATTTTGCAGGGTTCACCCCGAAGAGGCACATTCGACGTCGTGAGAGGAACACCCTCTCTATTAGCCTGTGGATCAGACAACCGTGGTCGTCATTGCGCCTTCGCCGTTCCATTGAAGTCCTTCTTTCGTCATCATTCCATTGCTGCCCCTGTGATGTCATTATACAGTCGTCCTCATGGCATCATGGCCGTGACCACCCTTGCGAGCTGATGTTACACAAGATTGGGCCACTACCGGAGATAGTATATATGTCGCATATAGCCAAAACAATGAAATATCAAAGTGACCATTTACCCGTCCAACCCAATCGCCTGTGTGGCTGACACAAGCTATTTCTTTACAGGCACACGTGTATTTGGGTGAGTTAGTCAACGCTGTGTTGAAGAATCATACCGTTGTGGTCTTGGACTGAGGGTTTGCCCTGACTCTCTCATTCATCTCAAATTAAGTGTTCATCTCTCTCGGTTTGTCCCTGAATGACCACTAAAGATTTTGAATCAAGGTGTCTTGCTCAATACAGTGTCACTACATTTTTAATGATTATTGAAGTAACACCAAACCACATCGAGAAATGCGTTCAGCCAGAATTGATTCTGTTGCGCAAGTACCATACGCTTACAAATCCAATGTTGCCGTTGCTTGTTTGTCACAGCTCGCCTTGCGTCTAATAAACACGAAGAAGTTTGGACGCTTTAAACTTTAAGCTTATTCGAGCGTAACATCACATCATGTGAGTGTTGCATTTAGGTCTCTATTTGAAATGCAGCCGAATATGTTATTGCAACAACGCATTGAAGTCACTTATGACGTTTTTTGCGATAGTATCTGTATTCCGTAGATAATTATATCAAGTGATTACTATCGCAGACACAGAATGTTCACACTTGTGTTATCTCGATCCCCCTTCCTGTAGGGTGAGGTATACTCAACGATGGAAAAGCAAGGACATCTTGCCATGACAAATGTAGGCCCCTTCGACAGAATGTTGGCTGTAATTTTAGACTTGTGTTATCGCTATTCATACATGCGTAGGACCCTTTTCCATAATTCCGTTTTCTTTGTTACCCCAATGTCACAATGAGAATGCATTCGTTTGGACAACACCGCAAGCAATGCGTGTGCAGCATAAATATCTTGTTTCCCGACGACATTGATAAAGCTTCAACAATATTCCGCATTGTTTTCTAAGCATCGCATTCTAAAGGAATTTTTTTTTTGTTCATGCTTGCGTACGCGGGATGCGAATATACAGGCCGTGTCACGTAACTTGAAGCAATGATTTAAAAAAAGTGGTTAATCGCAGCTGGGTGAAACCAATGACATATAGTTTGCCATAATATCGCACCCCTCAAAATATTTCTTATATTCCGCTTTTATTGTTCTTAACTGAGATCAAATATGCGTTTCATTAAGTAGTTCTGGGGGTTCAGAAGCCGATGCCTATATCCACGGCCACTCTGTCACTATGGTCGGTGCGCACATTTAAGGCGTAAACATTATACCATCTCCTTTAAGTCAAAGTATGGCGTTGTTGTCGGCGGCGTCACCGAAAGATGGTACCGAAAATGGTCGATGGCGCGAGGTTGCACAGTACAGACAAACCAGTCAGAAGGCCTCGAACAACTCATCGTCGTCGTCTTTCTCGAAGCAGTGCATACTGCAAGTTCTTCTTGAGTGCGCAATCTACGTAGTTGAGCTTACCTAGGTCACCAGAAAACTTTGTACGTGTCTCGTGGAATGCACAAAAATAAAGAACAATGCATTCAATTAGTATTTTCAATGCTGGTAGCTGAGCGCTGATACTTGACCAAGTTTTTCCATGCATGATTTCCATGACGACCCCTGATTTCCAGCGAATCGCAACTCGGTGTCATGACTAAATCTTCTAAGACACTGATAATCAATGCGGATAACCGCCCCATAGCGCTTTTGTAGCGTTAGCTACACTGGCCTTGCCAAGCCCGTTTCGCGCGGCACCTCAAGAGCCGTGCTGCGCATGCACAAGGATCAGTGATGTCACACGGCTTGCGCACCGGAGCCGGCACCTCTCGCGCACTCCGCCGCCGCCGCGCGCGACTCACCGCCGCCGGTCTGCGCATTCCAGATGAGTGACGTCGTAGCCGTGGTAGACGCACTGGCGCCGGCGCGCGCTCGCTGTGCAGTCGCCGTCTGACACTGCGCTGGAGCCGCTGCGCTTCTGACTGGCGTTTGCCAGTGTGGTATAGCCATGGAGAAGGAGAGCGCAAATGCTGCTCAACAGCGCAGAAGAACGGAGAAGGTTGACTCATCGGATCCCGAAGTAGTTGCCTGGCAATTAGCGGTTGAGCGTAGGAGCAATGAACAGAAGAAGGCTAAACGTGCTGCGGAGACACTGGAGCAAAGGGACGAACGTCTAGCAAAGCGGCGTCGCCAGGAGGCTGAGCGACGTGCCCGACCAACCCTGCAGCAACAACAAAACACCGTCGTTGACGTCAAGGCTCGCCGATCGACTGAATATACTGTGAAACTCAGCGAAAGCGCCAGTGCGACTCGGACCTTGAGCTGAACCTTTGCTAACGCTACGTATATCCTGGCATAGCCGAGCTAAGCCACTGCAACAATATTTTATTGCGATAGCAATTATATGGACACTCAAAAGCAGATTTCTGCCGTCGGCGTCGCCGTCGCCGTCGCCGTGAGGTTCCGTATGACGTCAATGGAGATGAAATCGTCGCCGCGCGCCGAACGCTGTATGTGCGAGTGAAAGGGCGCGAGGGACGCGCGCTTAAACGGGGAGTGAACGCACGGCGGAGAACAAACGCGCGTTCTGCTCTGTGCTCCCTTAAGGGCTGCAGAAGTAGGCGTCTCTTTCCTCCTCTACAATCACCATATATGTAGAGCAAACGTGCCTTCTTCCGACGCACGAAAGGCCGTGGGGGGAGGAGGAGGGAAGAGAGGCGACGTTTAGCTGCGGCACCAAGTGCCTATTTATATCAGAGGCTCCGGCAACAGTCACCAACGCCGCACGCATTTTGAGCGAACGCGGGCAAAACGCCGACGGCGTCGACAACAGTTCTGCGTGTTGCCGGTGCTGCTGCATGTCCAAGTTTATACAGCTGATAAAGCTGCTATCATTACTCCGTATAGCTCTCTTCAAATTTTCTATCGCAATTGATGCTTCACCTTTCAGGTGAAACTGCGACAACTTTTTTTCTCCTGCACTCCTCCCTTTTTCGTATATACTAACTGCGCGATGGAATTTTCTTTTTCCTAACTGACTGGCTTGCCTCCGAGACCAATTTTTATTGCGATGGCAATTATATGGACACTCCAAAGCAGATTTCTGCCGTCGGCGTCACCGTCGCTGTCGCCGTGAGGTTCCGTATGACGTCAATGGAGATGAAATCGTCGCCGCGCGCCGCCGAACGCTGTATGTGCGAGTGAAAGGGAGCGAGGAACGCGCGCTTTCACGGGGAGTGAACGCACTCGGGCCGCTGCCGCGAAACCATCTCCCGCTCAAGCTAATCATCTCCCCGCTGCTTCGCATCCACACATGGTTCCCTTTAGCGGGAGATGGAGTAATTTTTTTTTCTCCTGCATTCCTCCCTTTTTCGTATTTACTAACTGCGCGATGGCATTTTCTTTTTCCTAACTGACTAGCTTGCCTCCGAGACCAATTTTTTTTCTTTTGATTGGCTTTCGCTAAATTTTCTTTTGGGTTGCTTCGGTAACCCCTTTTCATTTCTCTTATATTGGCTTTACGCCTGCCATTCCTCTCTAGTGGTGCGGGCTTGCCCCATTTAATTTTTTCCTTTTTATTGCGATAGTAATTATATGGACTCTCAAAGAGGATTTCTGACATCGTCGTCGGCGTCGCCGTCGTCATCGCCGTCGCCGTGAGGTTCCGTATGACGTCAACGGCGATGAAATCGTCGCCACGCGCGGGTCGCTGTATGTGCGTGTGAAAGGGCCCGAAGGACGCGCGCTTTCACGGGGAGCGAACGCACGGCGGCGAACAAACGCGCGTTCTGCGCCGTGCTCCCTGAAATGCTGCAGAATTAAGCGTCGCTTTCCTCCATTACAATCATCATATACATAGAGCAAACGCGACATATCTCCATCGCGCGAAATGCCGTGGGGGTACGGGAGGGAGGGAGGGAGGGAGGGGAGGCTGACGTTTAGCTGTGGCACCAAATGCGTATTTATATAAAAACGTTGCGAGGCGAGAAAGAAAGCAGGGAAACCTTTGGATCTCAAAAATCTCCGACCGATCTCTCTAACCTCCTGCTTAGGGATACTTTTCGAACATGTAGTCCTGGGCCGCTTGCAGGAACACATGCACGAACAGAGACCTATTCCCCCACACTATGATTGGATTCCGCAAACATCTATGCATCCAATGACGTAATGTTACACTTTCGGAAGAGGTACTACACCCCAGGAACGCTAAGCGCACCAGGGCCATATTGGCTCTAGATCTCACCAAGGCTTTCGACAACGTTCACCATTCGGCCATTATGAACGCTCTTTCAAATCTTACCGTAGGGGAACGCACGCACTTCTACGTAGCCGCCTTCCTCCGCTACCGAACGGCAGAAATTACATTTGGTTCACTCACCTCACCAACCTTCCAACTAGGCAGCAGAGGTACACCTCAGGGCTCAGTCCTCTCTCCATTGCTTTTCAACATTACACTCATACTCATGGCAAAAGCCCTCACAATTATCCCCCACCTCTCCCATTCATTTTATGCCGATGACATTAGACTTTGGACATCCACTGGTAATGTGGGCGAAATGGAGGAAACCCTCCAGGCGGGGGCGGACATCGTCGCGGCGCACGCCGCGGCGGTGGGCCTCGCCTGCCTCACCGACTAAATCAGAACTACTGCTCTTACACCCTCCAAGGTGTCGCACAGGCACGGGTCCTCCGCCCAATATTCGAATAAACATCGACGATCAACAAGTTCCCGAGGTTGATAAAGTGCGTATACTGGGCATCATTATTCAGAGCAATGGCAAGAATACTGCCAACATTACTAAGCTCACCAACACAGTCCACCAGACCATGAGACTGATCCGACGAATTGCGAACCGCCACCGAATGATGCGGGAACACGACCTCCGACGCCTTATACAAGCCTTCGTAATCAGTAGAGTGGTATACTCCCCTACCACACCTGTTTCTTTCCAAGGCGGAGGAAGAAAAAATAAATGCACGTATGAGGCAAGCCTATAAAACGGCCCTCAATCTCCCCAGGTATACGTCGAATGCCCGTCTCCTCCTTATGGCGGTTCACAATACCCTATATGAGCTTATCGAAGCCCATCGTACAGCACAACTTGAACGCCTATCATCCACCACTACGGGGCGGCACATTCTCTCCGCCCTAGGCCACAACCCTACACGCTCCCTCAGACCCACGCACTCAACCCCAGAAGCAATTCAGTCCCACATAACAATTAATCCACTCCCCAAGAACGTCGACCCAGTCCACCACCCAGCTCGGCGAGAAGCCAGAGCCACGGCGCTACACAAACACTATCACGCGAATAACAGTGCAGTCTATGTGGACGCCGCAGAATATGCCACTCACCAAGCCTATGCCCTGAGCGTTGTTTCCAACACACTCCACCCAATAGTTTCTGGTTCGACCAAAGCTCCATCCTCCCTAGAGGCGGAGGAAGCCGCAATCGCCTTGGCAATCTCCTCAACCACTGCCACACTAATATTTAGTGATTCAAAAACAGCAATCCGGAAATAAGCACCAGGCCGTATTCACACACCTGCTTTCAAAATTCTCAATTCTAATCAACCCCCGACCAGATTAATTCAACTCCTATGGGTACCTGCTCATGCGGGCAACCCTGGGAATGAAGCAGCCCACAACATAGCTCGAGCGCACGTCAACCGAGCAGGGCCAGCTACAGACCCAGGCAATGCACGCAAACGCATGGTTACCTACAACGAAATTTCTCTCCACTATAGGGAGCAACGGCTGCAGTATCCACCCCCCCCACAAATCCCTCTCTAAACTCGAGCAGGTGGCCTGGCGCCAGCTCCAATCCCGTACCTTTCTATCCCCAGCTCACCTTGCCCTTATCCACCGCGGCCTTTTCTCCCCTGAATGCACCCTCTGCGGTGCACCCAGAGCAGACTTTCACCATATGCTCTACATTTGCTCTGAGCTCCAGCCACCTTCTGAATGGCAACTTATCGACATAGAGCGATGGGAGGTCGCGGTGTCCAGCTCGGACCCGGCCGCACAAAAGCAGCTGGTGGGCTGGGCTCTAAGAGTCGCTGAGAGCCATAAGCTCCCGGCCACCCTACGCGATATCGAGCCAACCCATCAATAGGCTGTAAACATAAGGCTCAAGAATTAATAAATGTTTTAACCACCACAAGGCGAGAAAGTGGTAAAGACTTCCGACGCTGCTCGACGAGTTTCCCGTTCTAATCTCGTAGAAAACCTCCGAGCCGCCTCCAGAGGACCTGGCAACAGTCACCAACGCCGCGCGCGTTCGGTGCAAACGCGGGCAAAACGTCGACGGCGTCGGCAACAGTTCTGCGCGTTGCTGGTGCTGCTGCATGTCCAAGTTTATACAGCTGATAAAACTACTATCCTTACTCCGTATTGCTCTCTACTAAGTTGCTATCGCAATTGATGCTTCGCCTTTCGGGTGAAACTGCGACATATTTTTTATCACTTAGGGGCAAAGAAAAAACACCGCATATCCACGGGGTGAATGATTATGAGTGGGCGAAGCTCCGGAGGGAATCATCGGTAAACCGTGAATCTTCCCTGTAATTCGCCCGGTCTCGCCGCACTAAATCGAACGATTGACTTCCACCAATTAAACGCGCCATATGTGACGTCATTCCTATTCTATAACAGCGCCCTTCATTATAATTGCACCATCTCCCGCTTAAGGGGACGCTAGCACAAATGCGTTAGCAACGTGCAGTACTCTCTAGTAAGGGGGAGAGGCCACAGCGTCTTACGCAGCCGTGTACACATGCCGGAACGTGCACCGCGTTTGCCGACGCCATCACATGACTGCTGAGAGAGTATAACCCCCGTATTCATAAACGCTTCTCGACTTGTCCCGGCCTGATACGTGCCGCCACAGCCTGCCGGTTTTGCTTTGCCCAGCCATGGCGACTCCACCCTATCCTCCTTTCTCCCCCACTTACCCCTTCCCGTTGGCGCTGAGCCGTGCTCCCTCAAGGGCTGCAGAAGATAGCGTCAACATTTCCCTTTTCCACATGAACCACTTACTACTACTCTCGACTTGAACTTGACTTGCCACCGCCTTCAACGCGTTTCGAACGCGCTGCCCAAGGTGGTGGCAAGTCAAGTTCAAGTCGAGGAGCGTTTATGAATACGGAGGTAAGGCGGAGAGGCCACAGCGTCTTACACCAGCTTCTTACACGGGCCGTAACGCGCTAGCACAAACGCGTTAGAAAAGCGCAGTCTTTCGTTAATGTTGGGTATTTATTGTCATCGTGGTGCGTGTGTCCACGTGCGCTTGGTGGCGTAGTGGCTAGCGCCGCGCGTTCGGAAGCGAGGGGTCCCTGGTTCGATTCCGCGCTACGGACACAACTTTCTGACTTTTTTTTTTCATAAAAGTAGACAGTGGCTACCTACTGCGATGACGACTACTACTACTACTACTACTACTACATACTACAGAGGAGGGACAGACCCACACCCTAAGGAGCTTCGCCCCTAAAAGTCATATGTGACCCGGGACACCACCAGAGTAACACAGTGGGAGAGGTCGAAACCTCGGTTGTTCGTCGATGAACAAGATATTATCATTTTCCCTTGTGTAGTGGGTTGTTTCATGGCGTGTGTCACGACGATACATCGGGCGTCGAGAAGGCGTGTGCTGAGCGCGTTCGTCATAGCGCGGAGTCGGAGGGCGTGTTGTCATCCTCGACTGTGGGGCTGCGCTGTATTCTACGGCCGCTGCCCTTACCACGGGTTGCCAAAGGGCCCAATGTGGCGAAGTCAAAGCCTCACGTGACGTGTACACGCCATGGTGGCCAGCAGTTGAACGCGCCATCTCTTCACGGCGGGAAAGTTCCTCGCGGACAATCTGTCGGATGTTCGAAGGAAGGTCGAGGCAAGGGCTCATGTCCACACTGGCAACCGTCGTAACGTTTGCCAACCGACCAAACTTTGGCTTAAACGGCCGCATCTTGAGCGTTTCAAAAGTTTTGCAATACCGAATGACGTCGGACACAGAACTGAGGCTTTCCTTTCCAATTAGAATATTATACACATAATCAGCCACTTCTTTCAGCAAATCTCCGACTTTATCTTCTTCCGACATGCGAGCACTGACCACCTTGCACAGCTTTAACACTTCTTGATTATATGTGGTACATGTCTCACCTGGTAGCTGCGCCTGTTGCGACAGTCGTCTGCTCAGCAGGCTTCTTTTGTCGACTGAGTCCTCAAAACACGCCTTTAGCTCGTCAACAAAACGTTCCCACGTCGTAAGCACGCTTTCGAAGTTCTCGTGCGGTAAAGGTCGAATGCAGTAGCGGTCAGGGATACCACCACATTGGTGGGCTGAGTGGTTGCGTCCCACGCGTTGGACTTGCTTACTCGTTTGTAGTGGACGAGCGACTACTGGGCATCTTTTCCCGCTTTTCCTCCGAAGGTGGGTGGAACTCGGTAGTACTGCAGCGGAATGCAAGTCGCTGCCCTCGGAGCGGCTCCTTCTTCAGGCATGTCGAAGACAGTCACGGCAGAAGGTGGGAGGGTGCAGCTTTGATGAAGCTGCAGCTGTGATGGTTCCATTGTTGTGATCTCTTTACCCAGCACTTCCACCATGGCCATCATGGCTGGAAGAGGCCGTTTATTTTAGGTCGCGAAGGTGAGCTCAAGAGTGGCCAGCTGGTTGAAGAACTCCACTTCGTCCTCCTTCTCTTTTCCCACTCGGGACCGCAAGAAATTTCACCGGTCTTCGTTTTTCTCACGCGTAACAATATTGCCTATTTGCTGTAACACTTGTGGCGCAAGTTCATGATAACAAAGCACTATTTTTCGCTCTTACTGACTGCCTTGTTAGCGTGGACAGACTTAAGAAAATACAGAACGGTAAAGTAACTCGATTTAGTTTTTTTTTTCATTTTTTTTACTTAGCGATGTTACGCTCCGGCATAACTAGAGCGTTTATTCATAAGATGGTAATTAAATCATGCGCGGAAATTATATATATTCGAAAACATCTTATAATTTACGGGAATTCACTATCCACAGCGTTGCACAACTTCATCCGCATACATAGAATCGCTATTTTCTCACAGATTTTCTGACGTCAGCTGAGCCACTTCCCTTTAATTATACTTGGCGGTGCTCTGAAGACATTCAGAGCAGAAAGTGCGTCTTTGTTTTCTTTGTGCTACTGACATAAGGTGCAGCGGGGTCAACAAGAAATATGTTCATATGTCCTATTTTCTAGAGTCTCACGAATGACAATACGCTTCGCACCCCAACGGTGTTGCTTGTTGTAAATTATTATGCTTACAGCTACAAAAACCAAACATTTGCATAGCTGCGAGGCCGACCAAATGCCCTTCATAACTATGCACAAAGATGTACTTCTCTTTATTGAATACACACAGCGGCTAGTACATGTGACACGCTATCGGTACATTTGCTCTTCACTTCAGAATTTTAAAATAACAAATAAACGTTTCGAAGACGTTGACGGCACAATTAATCAGTCGGACAATAGTAAGCTGCCGTTCGAAAACCACATAAATAACAATATTATTTTGTTAGTAACGATTTCGCTGCTGACACTGTAAACAAAATGCAGCGTTACGTTGCCTTTTTAAAGCAAGGTATCGTGATAAATTGCGTGCGTGTATTTCGCGCAGGTTGTACCCAGCAATCACTCGTACAATATATAAACCAGCGTCCCTTTACACGTTCAAATATTGCACGCACTCTTACCATTTTCTGTCTTTATCGTCGCTGAAAACGTCATATTGGGGATGTTCACCTCAGAAGTAGAAAACCTAATTATGTCATTAACAAATTTTATGAAAGCTATCTACGTTGAACAAGACGAAAAAATAAGAAAAAAAGGTAAGAGATGAAAAAAGACGAAAAAGATAGGTTACCTGTCTACATAGTATACATCTTGCGTGAAATTAAATCGAGTGATAAAATTTTTGATTTAACGAAGGCGAGCATCAGATGCGTGCGTGGTTACAATCAAATACGATTACCGAAAATTTGCATAGAGAGAACCATGATTATCTGATGACATATTACCACTATTGAGTCATTCGTTGACTTCGTTTTCATCTATACTTAAGACCCACAGATTGTCCCACAAGCTGTGAAAGATGTAGTTCAGGCGTTTGGGATAATTATTCGAAACGAGGGTGAAGCGGTGACCGGAAAGTGGGAATGAACTTTTTCTGGACATCCCGATGAATTGAAAATAATTGTGTGATAAATAATGCTCAAGACGATGAGCATGCAGTATGCAGTGTAGATTAACCTTCTGCATGGATGTGGCCAGAAAAAAAGCCAGAATTTTTGCCATGACTTGACAAAATCGGTAGGAGGTCAATGGTAACCTATGTTAGTCAATTCGATAATAACTGTCATTGCTCCTAAATCGTGCACATCGACATTTAGTATATTAAAGGACCGACTGATTTCAAGTCTATTGCTGAGGCATCAAAAGTATTCGAAAGTGCCTAAAATTGTGATGGCCTTACCGTTGTCGTAGTTGTCGGCGGGCGTCTACTACCACCTGCCATAGACAGACCAATAAGGCTTAGCGCAAACACCAAAGTCTTGATATAGTGAGCCATGACTGAACTTTTCAACGTCACTGTGCGCTGTTCCCGAGCTTTAGAGTGCGTATTTATAGTCCCTTCCGTGCGTCACTGCAAGAACACAAATAATCAACAGGTTAAGAAACGACTCTTGAACGCCATGGTAGACATACGTGTCATCATTTTTCGATTATTTCTTCTTGCAGTTTTTGCTTTCACTGGCTAATCAATTATTCGTAATTGTTGTTTCTGGAAATCTAACAATGTAATTCTTTGACATTTATTTTTATGATATTTTTACGAAATTCGCGAAAGGCAAACAAATATATGTGCTTGAGTCATCGCGCTACCACTAAACCAAGGTACACCTTTCGTGCACATATGCCCTGATTTAATATATGTTTATTCCTAATAAAAATGTCAAGATTAGCATGTGCATTTCTTAAAGAGGTTGTAAGTTTAGTATACATAATTTCTATCGGCTATAATTTAACTCTATGTAATACCTATCATACAAAAAATACTCTCTCACGATATTGCACTGAATGTGTGATAATTTATTATGCTTAATTTGGCCGATAATATTGGTCTTATATATATATATATATATATATATATATATATATATATATATATATATATGTCTCAACTATCATACACTAATATTTACCAATATGCAAATGCGGCGTAGCTGGACAGATCCAAGGTAATGTTGTTGGCCGTCGCTTGCACATGGTAAGATTTCTTTATTTGCATTTGGCCTTTACCCGCCGTGGTTGCTCAGTTACTATGGTGTTGGGCTGCTGAGCAGAAGGTCGCGGGATCGAATCCCGGCCCCGGCGGCCGCATTTTGATGGGGGCGAAATGCGAAAACACCCGTGTTCTTAGATTTAGGTGCACGTTAAAGAACCCCAGGTTGTACAAATTATTCCGGAGTCCTCCACTGCGCCGTGCCTCATAATCAGCTCGTGGTTTTGGCACTTAAAGCCCCATATTTAATATAATTTATTTTGTTGGCCTAATTAGATAAATAATCCTAAATAAATTTCTGAAGTTTTATATTTACATGAAAAGTGTCACTGCCAAAATTCTAGAGAAACACGAAAGGCTCCCCGTACAGCTTTCTGATGCTCAAAACGTGCTACTTAAACGTCCCTCGCACCGCCAGTTATGCCAAAATTTTGCGTGTGTTCGGGCACTCTTTTCACGCTCGCTCGCAAAAAACATTTTCATTAGCACGTATTGAGCAACAGAAAGCTGTATCGGGAGTTTTTCATGTAGCTGTAGAATTTTCTCTGACACTTTTAATGTTTGATAATATTTGAGAAGTTCAATAATTGATTACGGCACATTATGTAATTAGAGGAAATGCAAACAATAATTTGTGCTCTGCCATGTCACGACAAATGGTTTGGTCCAGCTACGTAGCATTTGCATATTTTTAAATCATGGGGCATGATATTTGGCACGCCTTGTAATATATATATATATATATATATATATATATAATACCCTTTATTACATAATGCACCCTCTAATATATATATATAAACGAGAGAAGGGGGAACCGTGGGGCTCGATTCTGTTAATCATGGCCACACCAAGGCAACAGACGATGAAGCCAAGGACAAGGACCGCATCAGATACATTAAGTGTGGTTGAAATTTGAATGTAGAAATACTGAAGAAAAGGGAAATGAAAGTGAACGAAAAGATCACTTGTCACCGCCAGGAGCCGAACCCACAACCTTCGCATTACGCTTGCGTTGGACAACCAGTTGTGCTACGCCGACGGCCATCAATTCAGTAGCGGATTGACGTCCTTGTGCGTGATCTTGTTCAGCCGGCGGAACTAAACACAGAACATGCTTGAGCCGTCCTTTTTCTTGCCGAGAACAACAGTGATATATATATATATATATATAAGGAAACGCAGGCGAAATTCAAAAACACCCATGTGCTTTCGTTGCAGTGCACGTTACAGCACCTCAGGTGGTCAAAATTTATCCAGGGTTCTTCACTCCAGCTTGCCTCCCGATAATACCCCAGAAAAAAGAAGGTGGTGGGTAGAACAGCAGAAACATTTACTTGCGACGTTTCGTCCGGGGTCCAGCTTTCATCAACGTGATGAAGCCTTCATCTAGACGAATGCCGGACTCAGGCAGAAACGTCGACGGTAAATATTTGTGCTTGGTTATGTGCGCCTGCGCTTCTTTTAATTTATGAAACACCGGATCCGAAGCACACTTTCTATATATATATATATATATATATATATTTGTGTGTGTGTGTGTGTGTGTGTGTGTGTGTGTGTGTGTGTGTGTGTGTGTGTGTGTGTGTGTGTGTGTGTGTGTGTGTGTGTGTGTGTGTGTGTGTGTGTGTGTGTGTGTGTGTGTGTGTGTGTGTGTGTGTGTGTGTGTGTGTGTGTGTGTGTGTGTGTGTGTGTGTGTGTGTGTGTGTGTGTGTGTGTGTGTGTGTGTGCAAGCGGAGTTTGCATGAAGAGAAGAACACAGCTGGGCTGGCTAGCGTGCCGCGCCGTGGACTGTTTTCGCTGAGGGATACCTCTGCATTCATCATCTTGCAAATAACCGCGCTCCGTCATCACATTTGTGGTGAAACGTGCGGCGTAAGCCAACTACTCTCAAGAGCCACCTGAGTGACACTGTCTGCTAACGACGGAAGCGCAATAGCACTAGCTTCGCCGCAGCCATCGAATTGCGGGCTTGGCACCACTACCTCAAGAAATGAGCTCGAACGCAGGCACCCAGGAACCATCAGCTGGGGCATCTCCTTACCACTACAGGTAGCCGCGGACTTTCACAAGGAAACTCGGCGACGACGTGGATGAGTGGCTCAGCCACGATCAGCAGGTTAGCCGATCCATCGGTTGAATGTCACTAGCCCCTTGTCTAACGTGGGGTTGTTCCTTGATTTCACTGCGTTGGTATGGTTTGAGAACCGCCAAGACACTTTGACAACCTGGGAACTATTTCTGGAGGAAATTAAAAAAATGCTTTGGAGAAGCAGCACCGAAGAAGAAACGCGCGGCAGATGTAGTCGCAAAGGGCTCAAGTCACCGGGGAGACTTGCAGAACGAACATTGAAGACATACTGAAGTTGTGCAAGTCGGTGGATGCTTACATGGCGGAAGAAGACAAGGTGGGCAATTTTCTCAAAGGTATTGCCGCGGATGTTTACCACTGTCTCATGGGCAAGGAGAGTCTGGAATCAGTGACTGACGTGAATTATCACTGTCAAACCTTCCAGGCCCTTAAAGCATGTCGCATCACTTAGAAGTTTTGATGTCTGGCCAACGTCACGGCAGTCGCCACATTCGATGTATGCCATGATTCATTTCCTGCCGACGTTTGCTCCACCATTCATCTCATTTTACGCGAGGAACTACGTCGGCATGCTTCTGTTCCAGTGAAAGCTATAGACGCGCAGGTGGTATATCATCCACAACTATTAATGTTCCAAGTTTAGACGAGCGCAGTTACTCGAACCGCAGGCCTCGGCTGAGAGCTCCACTTCGACCCGCCTTATGCGCCCTCTTGGCAGTTACAGCTACCACAGCCGACCGTCTTCTTTCGTTCCATAGTGGGAATAGTGTGCCGAGTACACGCACAATACCGCGACTTTGGTATGCCGCGTGAACGCCCCGCCCCGTCTGCTACCAGTGGGGTGTTCGTGGACACATAGCCTGGTTCTGCCCTACGCGACGTTTTCCGAGTGATCTGCGGCATTCCCACAGCGAAGCCAATGGTCTGATCACATCTACTGGCCTTCGGGTCCAATTTCCCAGCAATCCGTGTACCGACAGAACGTCCGTAGTGACTCTCTTGCCTCTGTGCGAAGCCAGACGCCGCCGACCACGCGCCAGCTACGGTCACCATTTCCACGGCCACGGTCGCTGCTTTCATGTCGGCCACCGGGAAACTAGCCTGCGCGACCGATTGGAGGTGAGGTCGCTGGACGTACCGCATTGCACACAAGTATGCCTTCACCAGTTTCGAGGCTTCAAAACAGGGTTCATGTGCTTGTTGATGACGTTTCCACAATTGCTTTAATAGACACGGGAGCTACCGTTTCTGCACTGAGTTTAGTTTTCAAGGAACGACTTGGCCGTAAAGTTATGTTTTATTGGAACACACCAACTACACTTCGCGCAGTGAGCGGCGCATCTTGTGTCCAGTTGGTGTACGCCCCGTGTCTATTATTGTCGCTGGGAAGGCCTCACAAGGCAGAATTTGCAGTACTTGCTTATTCCACGCACGACGTTATCCTTGGCATTGAGTTTTTGCAAGAGTGTCACGCGACGGTGGACTGCGGAGCAGGCGACGTTTTGTTGTCCGCTCTCGCCCAGCAGCCTCCCTGTCGAAGCTATCACCTCGCCGTAGTAAAAGTATCTGTTCTCCCGGCTTGGTGCAGGGAGAGTTAGTGCTTCGACAATCGACCCGAGTGCTGGTTCCTTGGACATTGTGACTGAGCCGTTGCCCTTGCCTTGCGTGAAGAAAAACATCTTTGTGCCACGCTGCCTTGTATCGCTTTATGGCGGAAAAAAGTCGCAGGCCTGCGCGGCACACGCAGTACAGTCACAGCGTAAGCTGGTGGAGCGGCTCAAGAGTAGCTGCAAATTAGGCACCACACACAACAGGATCTTCGCGGCTAAGTCTCTTCGCCTCGTTTTGAAGAGAACGATCTGAATTGTCCGCCCGGCGTCAATGGCGAGCTGCGGCTTGTAATGCTCTCTGCACAGCAGTCTGCTGAGCCCGATGATGCCTGGTTGTAGGCGCGCACATAGCTCTACGATTCGCTTCTTCAGTAGCGGTTGGTACCTTGTGAGGAGATGCCATAACGTGTACCGAAGAGGTATCCAGAATACGTGGCACACATTTCACATCCCCTCACCCGTGGCACGGTACGTTGTTGGTGTTGATGATGATCATGATTGTTTATTGGAATCTTCAAAACGGGCTGGTGACAAATAGTCACCTAGCCTGCTTGACTTAACCTGGTCCATTTAGGTGCAGCATGCAATTGCTATATGCAACTTACATGACGGGCACGCTGCGTTTGCAGGCACCTTAACTAGATGGCGCCACCATACTGGCGAAGGCTTGGGATCGCGTTGATTGCGCACCTCGACTGAATCGCATCCCGCTGTCTGCGCAAGCGCACGCTGTGTTTACAGGCGCCTTAACTAGATGGCGCCACTATACTGACGGAGGCTCGGGATCGCGTTGATTGCGCGCCTCGTCTGAATCGCATCTCGTCGTCTGCGCCTGCGCACGGTGCGTTTGCAGGCGCCTTAACTAGATGGCGCCCCTATGCTGGCGGAGGCTCGCGATCGCGTTGATTGCGCGCCTCGTCTGAATCACATCTCGTAGTCTGCGCCTGCGCAAGCTGCGTTTGCAGGCACCTTAATAGATGGCGCCACCATACTGGCGGAGGGTCAGGATCACATTGATTGCGCGCCTCGTCTGAATCGCATCTCGTCATCTGCGCCTGCGTGCTGCCTAGGGCGCGTTTATAGGGCATTTTCCGCTGCCTGATACCAAGCGCTTGCATTGCTCAGTGGAAAATTATCTGACTCCCGCGCAGCGGGCCGAGGTTTGATACCGGCGGGGACCGGGTACTTTTTTCGCATTTCCAGCGACAGCGGTTTGGGTCACCAGCGGCGGTGGCGGAGGCGGCGGACACCATCGCGAACCGAAACGGCTATTGGAACGAGCCCATAACAGCTTACGCTCTAAAACACAGTTATGGGTGGGGAACTGTACGCCCGAGTCAGTTGTACTCCTGGAGGGTATGCGCCTCGCCCTGTTTGAAAGAGAGTGTGGCATCTGCATTGGAGCCCTAAGCGACTGCGCTAATTTTGACCCTACTGATGTCTCTTTCAAAAAATCAGAGTACTTAAAAATGATTAGCAAGTCTCTTCCCTCGCAGAAGTGCAGTGCCTTAGTTATATTGTTGGCCAGACACGCTAAAGTATTTGACTTTACACAAAGGGTGCACAGAACTGAGGTACCGAGTTCACGCACTCTTCATAAGATTGACACCGGATTTTTGCAGCCTCTATGACAGAATCCTTACCGAGTTTCCGCGTCGGAGCGCAAAGTCATTTCAGAACAAGTCAGCGAGATGCTAACCACCAGCGTTATTCAAGACTCGTCGAGTCCCTGAGCTGCGCCTGTTGTCTTGGTTAAGAAGAAGTCAGGGAAGTTCTGTGTCGACTATCGACGTGTCAACTCGATAACTAAGAAGGACGTCTACCTACTTTCTCGCATCGATGACGTTATCGATTGCCTACATTCGGGGTCTTATTTTTCGTCGGTAGACTTGCGACCCGGGTATTGGCAAGATCCTATGGATCCCTCTGACAAATAAAAGACAGCTTTTTAACGCGAGACGGTTTGTTTGAATTTTATATTATGCCGTTATGTCTGTATAATGCCCCGCGACGTTTGAAATATATATGGACGCATTTTTGCGGGGCCTCAAATGGAAAAACTGTTTATTTTACTTGGACGATATGGTAATCTTTGGCCGAACATTTGAGGAACATAACTATCGCCTAGACCTTGTTCTAACCTGTCTGGAGAAAGTTGCATTGAAACGGCACTCCAGCAAATTTTGTTTTGGAGAATGCGAAACACTGGTTTTGGGATACCTTGTGGACAAAAATGGCGTGAGGTCGCATCCGCAGAAAGTTTTCGCTGTTCAGGAAGTCTCCGGGAACTTCATTCTCTCCGGGAGCTACGAAGTTTTCTGGACCTATGCTCATACTCCCGCCGCTTTATTTCAAATTTCGCTGATAGGGCGCAACCACTGACTGAGTTGCTGCACAAAGATGTAGCTTTCTGCCGGACATCACATTGTGACTCTGCATTTACCCAGCTAAAGTTCATGCTGACATGGGGCCCAGTGCGGCACCCCTTTGATTATTCTGCTCCGACTAAAATTCATACCGATGCCAGTGAAATCGGCATTGGAGCAGTGCTCGTCCAATGCCATTACAATGCTGAACACGTGGTTGCCTACACTAGAGCACTGCACGGACTCGGGCTTACCCGAAAGCCTGGCCCGGCCCGGCCCACGGGATGGGCCGGGCCGGGTAGAGGAGTTCTTTCACGGGCTCGGGCATGGCGTGTGCTTTCTGACTCGGGCCCGGGCCGGGCTCAGGTTTTTTGACGTGGGCCCGGGCCGGGCTCGGGCTTTCTACGAGTTATTCTCGGGCTTCTCAACTCTGAAAAACATGTATTTTTCGGTCTCGAGCCGGGTTCGGGCCGGTTTCGAGTCGGGCTCGAGCCGGGCTCGGGCTTAAGGTAAAGGGGTGGCGGGCCGGGCCGGGCGGGTAACGTAGATTATTTCCGGGCCCGGGCAGGGCCCGGGTCTCGCCGTAAAAATTTTGATCGGGCTCGGGCGGGCCGCCCAATGTAAAAACGGGCCCGGGCCGCAAAAATTGGTCCGTGCAGTGCTCTAGCCTACACAAGTCCTTCATTGAGCAAGGCACAGCGGAACTTCACAGTGACAGCACAAGAGTGCCTGGCAGTCGTTTTTGCCGTTCACAAGTTTCGCCCATACATCAACGGCCGTCCATTCTTAGTCATCACCGACCATCATTCCCTTTGTTGGTTGGTGAGCCTACGTGACCCCTCGGGCCAACTTGCGCGATAGGCTCTGCGCTTACAAGAGTTTTACTTTGTAGGCCGCTACAAAAGCGGTAACCACCATGCAGACGCTCGATGTCTATCGCGCCTACCTCTACCTACGACCAAGTGCGACGCTGACAACTTCAGTAAGTATACCGACACTGTCGACACCCTGTTCCCTCATCTCGCGACATTCCGGAAAGCACAACCTCACGATCATGTCTTAGATCTTCTGTTCGTTTCTGCGAATGAGCACGCCAACCCAAGCTCTTTTTCGGTACATGATGGCATCCTCTACAAGAAAAAACTGTCAGCCCTTCCACTGGGGTGGAGATGGAAGACCAGCGAATCTGTAGTATGGTGGGAATTATGTATATCCAATTATGACTGTTAAGATGTGATGGTGTAATTGGGTATTTGAACTATTAAAGAATGAGAAATCATATATGATCCGGTGGTTTTCAATTATTTAATGATCACATGGACCATGGCCTTATGGTCGCTACGGTACACCATCATAGGTGCACGGCAAATTTGGCACGTTCTTCATAAACACGTCACCAATGCCGCGCGCGTTCGGTGCGAACGCGAGCAAAACGCCGCCGCCGTCGACAACAGTTGTGCGCGTTGTTGGTGTGAACGCACACAACCGTTGTCAAAACGCTGGCTACATGAAGAACGGCTTAACGCCGTTCTCGACACTGTTAGGGGAGAGGCGGGCGAGATCCCAGAGAGAGTTGATGGCAGAGGCCGGCAGGGCCAACGTTTATAGATATTTTTAATGTATATATAAACGTTGGGCAGGGCGGCGCGCATGCGCCGCAGTGGAAGAGCGGGCACGCACAGTTTAGGGTGCCTCGATGCCCTCCTCGCCCACCACTCCCCTTCCATCGGGAAATCGCGCTTGCTCTCCGCCCTACGTTCGCTCCCCGTCAAAGCGCGCGTCCCTCGCGCTCGCGCGCTTGAACTCGCATATAAATCGCATTTGCTCTCCTCCGTGCGTTCGATCTCCTTGAAAGCGCGCGTCCATTTCCCTCGCGGTCCTTCACTTGCACATAAGTCGCGTTTCGTCATCTTCTTTATTATAATCACTACTACTTGGTCTCCGTAAAAGCTCCGTCTCCCTCGCTCGCCTTCATTCGCACATACAGCATAGGGCCAATCAGAGTTTTTATTGCGACAGCAATTATATGGACACTCAAAAGCAGATTTCTGCCGTCGGCGTCGCCGTGAGGTTCCGTATGACGTCATTTGGAGAAGAAATCGTCGCCGAACGCTGTATGTGCGAGTGAAAGGGCGCGAGGGGCGCGTCTTTCACGGGGAGTGAACGCACGGCGGAGAACAAACGCGCGTTCTGCGCCGTGCTCGCTTAAGGGCTGCAGAAGTAGGCGTCTCTTTTCTCCTTTACAATCACCATATATGTAGAGCAAACGCACCTTCTTCCGACGCGCGAGAAGCCGTGGGGGAGGGGGAGGGAAGGGAGGCGACGTTTAGCTGCGGCACCAAGTGCCTATTTATATCACAGGCTCCGGCATCAGTCACCAACGCCGCACGCATTTTGACCGAACGCGGGCAAAACGCCGATGGCGTCGACAACAGTTCTGCGTGTTGCCGATGCTGCTGCATGTCCAAGTTTATACAGCTGATAAAGCTAATATCATTACTCCGTATAGCTCTCTACAAGTTTGCTATCGCAATTGATGCTTCGCCTTTCAGGTGAAACTGCGACCACTTTTTTTTAGATGCGACGCATCTTAAGGTTAGGGCTATCTCGCTCCCTCCCTCCCTCCCTCCGCTGTGCGGCGTCCACACCCCTACTGCGCATGCGCATCCTCCTCCCCCTCCTCTCCTTGTCTCATCTCCTCTCCTCCCTCGTCCCCCTCCTCTCCTTGTCTCTTCTCCTCTCCTCTCGGCATTCCTCCTCTCCTCTCCGACGCTCCTCTCCTCTGCGGATTGCGCAACGAATGGCAACACCTGTGGCTCCGCACGCGATAATTTTTAGTTTAGCGTGGTTACCGGAATACCGGGCGTACCAGAATAGCGGGATCGAAATGCGCATGCGCAGAACGCTAAACCACCCATACCGTTTACCGTGGGCACGCTATTTCTCAGAGTTAGAGTTACCGTGTTAGCGTGTTTACGTAGTGTACGTAAAACATGGCGGCGGTCCCGGTCGCCCACTTCGAACTGAATTTGGCGTTGTTTTTGCAGAATTCACTTCGTTCGTAGCAAATGACTGCCTAAACGGCTTTTGTTTAGTCTCATGCCGCTTCGACGAGAGAGTGTTATCTCTAATGTTGAGGAATTTTCGAGATCGCTTCTCGTTTCGAACGCGCCTAAGCCTAACGAGAGAAATTTTCTCCGAGATGCGAGCGCCACCTGTCAGTAAAGTTGGGAGATAGGCGTGGCGACGGCATATGGCCTCTGAGATGGGAACATTTCGGAGGCTATGGTAGACAGCTCGTACTGCACGTCTGTTTCGCTTCCGATCGGCGGACATGGCAAGTAAAAATACAACGCGCTCCTGGCTTCCATTGGGCTGCCTCTCGCACTTTCCGGACGTACACACACACAGACTTAGGTGCCCTATGTATGCGAAATTCAAAGCGTAATGGAATAACGTCGCGCACGTAAACTACGCTATCACGCTACACTAAAACTCTCTTTCTGCAAACTTCGTTTGCGGAACGGTAACGCTATTTCCCTTAACCCCGCTATTACGCTAACGTTAAACTAACACTGGCTAATGCGAAGCAGCTTAGGTTTGAGCCGCGACGGTAGGCGCCCCAGAGGCCCCGGCAACCGTCACCGACGCCGCGCGCGTTCGGTGCGAACGCGGGCAAAACGCCGACGGCGTCGACATCAGTTCTGCGCGTTGCTGGTGCATCTGCATGTCCAAGTTTATACAGCTGATAAAACTACCTTGAGTCGACCCCATCGCTGCTTCGCATACTACTCACGGTTCCCTACGGGAAGATGATGTAATTTTTTTCTATTGCCCGACGCGACGATCGAAAGGTGAGCCCTTAACAGCTTCGCTGTAAAAATTATTCAGGCCAAGGAGCCCGCCTGCCATAAAGTTTCTCACTATAACACCTAGAGGGTAAACTGGCGCCACCGTCTATGCGAGTTTCTTAAAGGGCTGCCGTGCCCTCATGGGAATGACGGGATATGTGTCTGCGAGGCTTGTGTTGGCTGGTGTTGTACGAGGCTTCGTCTAAAACGTGGATATGGCTACACAAATAACGCGTTCTTAAAATAAAATCTACATAAAAGGCTTTCATTCACCCATATTACATCTCTCAATATCTCAATAAAGTTTACTCACATACAATGCAGCATCAAGCGAAGAAAAGCAAGAACAGATGACAAGTTGTTCCAAAGCGAGCGAGAATCTTGTCGTCTGCCCTCCAACTTTAGCGGCCAGCTGATACTTTTTACGTTTCATAGAATTGTGCATCCAATAGTATGTCCTCAAAATTAAACAAAACATGTTTTTTGTGTAATAATAAAGCTAAAGTAGTGTTTTACGTCCTGTTTTATCAGGAAAAGAATCATTGTGACAGACGGAACGGTGCTAGCCAGGCGCGTCTTCAAGGCGTTCTGGCTCTCCAAGAACGATGCCAATCCGAATCCACAATATACCGGCATTCCCTTGCATACCACGGCGCAGCAGCGCCACATTTCCCTCTAGGTTTTATAGTGTGAAACTCTATGCCGCCTGCTTCTCTTCGTTCCACGCACTCTATGTTACCGCGTTCTTCGCTTCACGCATGATGACGCAACCTGCGGCCACATGGGCTTTGCCAAAGCGTTTCACCGCATCCAGCAAAGATTCTTCTGGCCCAAGATGCCAGCACTCTGATTGGTTATGTGCGCTATGGTCTGCCTCCAGCCCCCTTCTTGTTTTCTCATATCACTAACCCTGTCACCATAATCTTTTGGGCAGTAGGCATTGTCAGACACCAGAAAGTTTTTCAGGCAAACTGCTGCCTTAACCATTTCTTTGAGCAACCCTACGTCACCGCTGACAGTTCCCTGGAAGCAGCCCCATCGAGACACTAAAATTTCAAACGTGTTGTCGACGCACCGGCGTGCATGTGAGTACCAATATTTTTAAATTTTTCTCGTTTCATTCAGCTGTCTGCCGGGGTAGGGGCACATTAAGTAGGGCCTCAGTGGAAATGATGCGTCTCCAACGATGCAGAGAGGCAGGCCATCATGACCCGAAGGCATGTCAAGTGTGTTATTTTCACAACTCTTTCTGATAGGACAATTTCTGAAGAAAGAGCCATCAGGAACTCGGCCCTGGGCACCAATACAAAGCAATATGAAGCGATAGTGTGAGTCGGCAAGAGCCAGCATGTTCAATGAATAAAAGCTCTTATAATTGTAAAACTCTGAACGGACTGGGGTCTATTTTTAAATAAAGTTGTTCTCTCTCTCTCTGAACCACTGCCCTCAGTGCAAGTAGTAGCAAAATGTTTGCTGTCTATACACCCCGCAGCATTCGGAAAGTTACACTTGGAATGGAAGTCCTTTTATTGCGATAGCAATTATATGGACACTCCCAACGGATTTTAGCCGTCGGTGTTGCTGTCGCCGTGAGGTTCCGTAAGACGTCCAACGGCAATGAAATCGTCGACGCGCGCCATATGCGGTATGTGCGAGTGTAAGCGCGCGAGGGACGCGCGCTTTCACGGGGAGCGAACGGACGGCGGAGAAGAAACGCGCGTTCTGCACCTTGCTCCCTGTAGGACTGCAGAAATTAGCGTTTCTTTCCTCCTTTACAATCACCATATATATATAACAAACGCGACTTTTCCGTCGCGCGAAAGGCAGTGGGGGGACGGGAGGGAGCGAGGGGAGGCGACGTTTAGCTGCAGCACCAAATGCGTATTTATATAAAGCCCTACCTTCATAACTTCTGAGACCTTCATAACTGCTGATACCTTCATACCTGCCGATGTCGATGACCCAACGGAACTTGAACTCCGGGTGCTAGGCTGGACAGCAGACCAGGTCTGAAGCAACACGCATGCAAAACACATCAATATATACACAGACTCTCAATATGTGCTGCATGCTTGCAAGTCTCGCCACACAGCCTCATCAGAAGTTCTTCTAGTCAAGCAGGCCTTCATGCATGCCGAGGTCCTCGGGGTCACTGCAACACTTCATTGGATCCCTGGTCACCAGGGCATCGAGGGAAATGAGAGAGCCCATGAGGTGGTCGTAAAAGCATTTATTGACTGTAGAGAGAGGTGCGGGCCCCCTTGTGGGGCCCTGAGGCGGCGCGCGCCCTTCTTTCCAACCGCGTCGTCTCCCGGGATCCTTCAGAGACCATCAGCACCAGCCCAACTAGCACGACAAAAGGACCACCGTATGACACAGAAAGAGCTCTGAGAGTAGCAGCCAACCGACGCAAGAGGGAACTCCGTGCGAGTGTCCCGCCAGACCCAAACCCACTTCCCGTGGGAGGAATTTGGGTGGTCGACACGAGACCGTATGGTGACGTATAATGAAATTACGCAATATTATAAACTAGGCAGACTTATATACCCCCCAGCTCACGAATCACTAACCAAACGGCAGGAGCTCATCTGGAGGAAACTACAGACGGGCTCCTTCCCAACACCGATTTTGTATTCATACATTTTTCCAACAATCTTTACGCCACAGTGAAAGCTGTGCAGAGCTCCCCGGGCCGACCTGTTTCATATACTGTGGGGCTGTCCAAATATACGTAACCGCGGTAGTCCACAGGGCTTGCAAATTACCACGATGCAGCAGTGGGAGGTTACACTGCTCAGCTCCAACCCAGAGGAGCAGGCCTGGGTCACGGAGCGGGCAGAGGCAGCCGCCAGGGAGCAGGGACTCCAGGCCGACTAACCTCCGTCGCCTCCCGCATCTGAAGAAACAACGAGCCTCTGGTTTCAAATAAATGTTCTGTCCTCCTCCTCCTCCCGTGGGGGGTCTTCCCAGGTCGGGGCAGGTGCTGCTGCATAGGCTCCGTTGTGCTGATCTAGAAGCTCTAAAATATAACAATTACGTTTATAGATATCGAAGCATTTTGAAAAACTCTCAATAACTAAGAGCGAAGTGGCGTCTGCCAAGTTGTCAACGAGTGCGGCCAGTGAGCGCACGCTGTCGCGTGTATTTGTGGATGCAAGCCGCCATTCCTCGATAGGTGCAGCAGGCGCAAGGCGCGTACACGTGAGATTGCGTGCGTCCGCAAGCGTACGTGTGGTATGGGCTTAAAGAACTTTGCGAGTCGAGAAGGTGGTAAAGACTTCCCACGCTGCTCGACACAACGTTTATACATACTTTTGGCTCGACGAGTGTCCCGTTCTGATGTCGCCAAGAACCTCCGATCCGACCCCAAAGGCACCGGCAACAGTCACCAACGCCGCGCGCGTTCCGTGCGAACGCGGGCAAAATTCCGACGGCGTCGACAACAGTTCTGCGCGTTGCTGGTGCTGCTGCATGTCGAAGTTTGTACAGCTGATGAAACTAGTATCCTTAATCCGCTTAACTATCTTCTAATTTGCTATCGCAATTGATGCTTCGCCTTTCGGGTGCAACTGCAAGATTTTTTTTCTTTCTTTATTGGTGATGACGATAGTTTCTTGATACGAACCACAAATTGCAGCTCACTTAAACAGCTTCGTTGTTAAAATCCGTCAGAAAAATCGTGAAGGATGACTTAACCACAGCGTACAGACGTGATAGCATCGGATTGGAATATACGAAAAAAATCTTGGTAAGCAGTCAGGGATCTTTGAATGTTATCGCATTCCACTCTTAAAGGCAAAGCTTAAGCATCCTCCAATGCTGATGGTGTTTCGCAGTACTTTGGTTCAAGGCAACATTGAGGGGAATGTTGAAACTGGGCCTGTCTACATTTTGATCGGGCCCCATGTCGCAGAAAATACGGTGTCGGTGTGCGCGTGAACGGCGTCCAAGAACGCTATCGCGTTCCACTCTTAAAGGCGAATCTTAAGCGTACTCCAAGTTTTAAATGCGAAGCATTTCTTGGCGAACATTTGCTACTTTGACAGTATCTATCTATCTATCTATCTATCTATCTATCTATCTATCTATCTATCTATCTATCTATCTATCTAGCCGCCTACGACTTTGTGCTCTCATGATCATTTTGTTACTTGGTATGTACCAAAATTGGCATGCTATGACAAGGGTATATTACGAACATGAATGATATGTCATGACATGAATGCCATGACATGCGTGTCATGTAGGTCATGAAACAGCCATCTACGTCTTGATGTTCTCATGGTCGTTTCGTTAACTTGGTAGGTACGCAAATTGGCATATTAGGACAGGAGTGTATGACGAACATAAGTGATAGGTCATGACATAAATGCCATAAGATGCGTGTCATGTAGGTCATGACAATCACCATAGCCGCTGGATAAAAAAATTACACCATCTTCCCGTAGGGGAACCCTGAGTAGTATGCGAAGCAGCCATGGGGTCGACTCAAGGTAGTTTTATCAGCTGAGACATGCAGCACCACCAGCAACGCGCAGAACTGTTGTCGGCGCCGTCGGCGTTTTGCCCGCGTTCACACCGAACGCGCACGGCGTTGATGACTGTTGCCGGTGCCTATAGACGAGAAAACGATCGCCTGAAGGCGCTGCTGCGCCTCCAGACAGCGCCCTCTATGTGGAAATTTCAAGGAGCGCGGTCGCTCCGCGGTGCAGTCTCCGCTTTGTTTACATTGTTTCGTCCGTGCTTCCCTTCGCTGCTCGTGCTCACGGCGTTCCGTTTTCGACGGCGGCAGATCGCCTGCTTGCTGAACAGCGACGCAAAGACTGCAGTGCGATTTCAAGACGGTTGCTGACGCCAACAGTTTTTTTCGTGGCGGCAACCTCAAGAAAGGGGAGCGTCTGCTTCCACACGTGTGTGGTGTTGAAAAATTGTGAGCGGTGATGTGACAATGAAATCCAAGTGCGTGTCGCAGGTGTCCAACGAGATTGTATACGACATCGAGTTAGAGGCACACCGAGTTCAGTCATTTAGTCACTTTTATTTCTCTATGGTGCCGTCACAAAGCGGTCATGCATGCTTGCAGAGATGTGCAGAGACGGTGACGATTGCGGTTGGTTTCGTTGGTCGCTGGGCGCGCACACACGGCTGCTCTCAATTTGGCTCCCAGGGAGTGGCATCAGCACTGTCGGAACAGAAAGAACACATGCATTAGTCACCAATAAGCCAATAAAATTAATTAACGATGTAAGTACTACATATGTGCATAATGCCTTATATCATGCTGTATAAATATTTAATGTATATCATGCCTTATTCAATGCTAGAGTCATGGCAACTCATTGAATTATTGAGCAAGGTATCTTTTCACTGGTCATGAGAAATCACTCGTACAAACTGCTCCGTGAAATGAACCCAGGTCACGGTAACCAGCGATTACCTTGGGACCAGCAGGACGAGCGCAAGAATTAGCGATACATGCCTCACCAAAGCAAAATCTAGTTTCTCGTCGGGCGAATGCCCCGCCGCAGCAAAAGTAAGCTCACACCGATGGCCGGTTAGTACACGAAACGAAGATTCTTGGCGGGAAGAGTGAAACAGGAAGAATGTGCAAGGTGGCAATTACTTTAAAACATGCTTCACGGTGACTGAGCGAAAAAGACAATGACTCAGCGAAAAAATATTAAAACTGAAAAACCACTGAAATGGGTTCGGGCGTCGGTACTAAGGGAACGAAACACTAAAGGATGGTGGTTGAAGTCACAGTCATCATCATGACTGAGCAAAAATGACAATGACTCAGCGAAGAAACATTTACCACTCAAAAAACAATGAAATTGGTTCGGACGTGGGTGCTAAGTGAAGAAAACACTAAAGGATGGTGGTAGAAGTCATAGTGATGAGCATGACTAAGGCTCTCACCTTAAGGTCTCTTAGGTGTGGCTAAAGGGACTCCCGAGGACTCATGACATGAATATCATGACATGCGGGTCATGTAGGTCACGAAAGAGCCGCCTACATCTTAGTGCTCTCATGGTCGTTTCGTTAACTTGGTAGGCTCCGCGCACACTGCTTCTCATAATATCGATTCCTACAGGGCATGGGATCTGCCGGCTTTTTTCCTCCCTTTTTTTGAGCATGCCTTCCACTTTCGTTCGGTCATTTTAGGATTTGGCTTTAAACTGGTATTTAGTACAACTTGCACTAGCAAGCAAACGTGTAGCATTTTGCACATTACATTCCTACTATCATTGCTTCTTCGAACCTACTTCAATAAATGTAGGGAAATCTCAGCATTCCGCTGCATTCTGCCCTATTGTAGTCACTCGAATCGCTTCCACCGTCGCAATACTTCGAGAATTTTAAGGTTTCAAGAGAGATCGCCTAATCCTGAATTCATTATATGTTCCACGAAATATCAGTTTTCCGGCAACAGTTAGGAGCAATAAAGTCAATGCTGGTATTAAGGATAATAACGTTGTCAAGCTAGAATTGTTCATAATACGTGACTATAGCCAATGTGAACTCGATCATAATATTAGCAATGATGACTTGCAAATAGTAAATTAACTTACCAATATAACATTTTGTGGATTTGGCCCCAAGTGCCGTCATTTGAGTTATGCACATATATGAAGATATCGCAAAAATTTATTCGAAATGTCGTCTATGGTCCCACCACACCAGGATTAGTGTTCAACAAATGGAGAGTACACTGCCTTGTTTGCCGGTGTTGTAGATGCATTAATTAAGCAACGGCAAAGACCTTAGTCCGCATAAGTAGCTTAGTGAGAACGTGTCTTGCTCGTTTCAAAAGTACTAGGACACCGGCTGCCTCATGCACTTCATGCACACGTCTAGCACTTCAGGGTAATTAAGTCCATTGTTCTAATTGATGTTCTTGCAGTGCTGCCTCACAGCGGATTCAAATCGCATTGTCCTAAAATACCGCTATTGGAAATTTGCCTGTTGCTGCTCATGGTGGATCCATCATTCATTACCATGGTGGATTGCCGCAATGGGCATGCTGGCCGATGTGCAACCTGGGTGTTGAGTGGCATGCTGAATGATGGGTGGCCTGCTGGGTGATGAGCGGCACGCTGGGTGATGGGTGGCATGCTGGTTGCCGGGTGGCATGCTGGCTGATGGATATGACAGTGGGCACAGCAGGTCAAGGGAAAGCTGTGCAATCCATTGAAGCAGCAGATTATACTTGAGAAGCTAATGGTGGGCTCTATTCATGCGCTCTCAAGTCTTGCAAAGCGTGCACTCTGTATGTACATGTGACAAAATATGCTGTTACATGTTCATGCCTTATGGAATCAATGTACAGCGCCATTATATGTTGAAAATCGAAATGTTTATTAAGACAATTCACTTTGTGTATTCCTCCACATTTATTTGATGCCGCACTCTCTTGCCCAGCTGACCAGCTTCAGTAAAGTAGCTTCGAAGATGCTTCCTCACAGAAGCAAGGCGATGCTCAGCAGGTGGTGCTGGTGGCCCCAAAGGATGCACTTTTATATGCTTCTCCAGGCAGTCTAAAAGAAGGATGCAATAAGTATAAAAATTTTATTGCTACCATTTTTCGCAAATGGTGAATGAAGAAAATCTGCTGCAGTCATTTCAAGCAAAAGATTAAACAAAAGATTTAGATATTTAAATGAAGCACTCAATTTATTACGCATGAATATTCTACCCAGCATGCATGCCAGAGCAGCTTTACTTGCCCAATGAAAATGCATACGCATGCATGACATTGTTTCGCGGTGTTATATGGGATTCGCGTAGGTGTTTGCCAAAGCCACGTCTCTTCTCATCCGGACGTTGGCATAACAGTATAGTCACATGGAAGCTGCCCTCGAAGCCTAATGGAGCGGATTTTTGGCTTTCGTTTTCGCATAATTTGTCTGCTCTTTGACCACCCTAATTCCTGTCGGAGTTGGAGAGCCACGACTGGACTACACTGTCCCAAATGCATGCGCGAGAGCTGCAAGGGACGAGCTGCCCGGTTTGTCTACTAAGTCATCTGCTACTGTTATCTGTTGCTTGTTCCCTGTATCATGTGCAGTAGTTGAGACGGGTTAACTTCAGCATTAGCCATATAGGCTGAAACAACTTTAAATAGAAGCCATTGCCATGGATGTTTTGCAAGCTTTGTTTAGCTGCAAAAGATGGCAACCAATGTCTTTGTGCTCCAATTTTTAAGCACCATATTGCTTTCTTGGTAAGCTAACCTGCAATACATCTTCAATGTAAAGAAGCCTAATGAGGCGTCTAAAAATAATAGAAAGCAATCGCTTATGCTCGTTTGTTTGTAAACAGTCTTGCAACAATCTTGCAGTCAGCGAAATTTGTGCCAGACTGTTTCTTGGTGTCAGTACAAGAGTTACCGGCAGTTAGGTTCTCAAAACAATTGAAATTGTGCAGAATAAAAAAGGCCAGTGACAGTTACACCATATAGTCGTCAGTTCCACTCCAAGCTGGCGGCCAGTGCTGAAACTTTGCATGATGTACAGCGCATTCCTTTCTTTTGGGAACGTCGACAGGCATGATAACTTATAGGAGGCTTATCAGGACCAATACAGATATCCATTTCATAGCGTACATGCCACTTATGTGCCAGGTGCTTTCTTTGTGTACTAATCCTTTTTTTATTTCTGTGCTCAAAAAATAAGATCGCTGCAAGCTAGCCGAAAGTACTGATATGTCATACCTTGCAAATTTCAATAAACAGCAAGATACCTTTAGAAATCGCATGGCTGTGAATGTTGCAGATTGTTAAGCAGCAAGAAGATCACCAACATCAGTTTGCTGGAAAGGCCGTAGTTTCAATAGCTTCTTTTCAGACCATACAATTTGCCGTGCTATGTCAGAACTCAATTATTTTCTTCAGAAACCTTTTCCCCAAAACATTAACACAAATGCTGTGGCGTGGGCAACTATGACACCACATGTCATGTCTACATTACTCTTTTCAAAGAACATGATGCTCTGAAAATCTCACTTCTGTGTACAAGTACCCTTAGTTGACTGAACCTTCACGGAATTGTGAGCGTCATATGTTTTCTACTACACGTGCACGACCTTCTTTGACTCCAGGCTGTCATAACTTCATCCGCTGACAGAATGTATTCAATTTATTTGTTTCGAAATGTGCGTCATATGAAATGCCTCCTGCGAATGTGTAGTTTCTTGGAATTTTGTGCTACCGAAGACGCGAAAGAAATTAATCAAAGGCTATGACGACGTCCACAAACATAGGACGCTTGTGTTCTTGGAGATACTTGCTCTCTCTTAAAATTTAATTTTATGCCTTAGCATTCTTTCGGCGCTTCACGTAATTTTCCAGGGCTGTCAATAATAATGTATGTCTGCACCTAATCATGTTTCCTCCGATCTGGGTCACTAAGTACTGCATGATCGAGTGGCTAGCAAATTGGGCTGCTGTGCGGAGGTAACAGGTATGGAAACCAAGCATAGACCAACATGGGTTACTGAGTAGGCAACATGTTTACATAAGTGGTGCTTTTCGAAGAACGACCTTCACGCCGACAAGTGCCAGTGTAGATGCGGGTCTGGATATGCACTGCTGTTCGAACAAACTCTTTGACGCCAATTTGAAACACTGTTTATGTGTCACTCAGTCTGTCCTGGTCTTCAATAGGTCTCTTTGATGCCAACTTGGGTCACATAGTATGTGCTAGTCAGTGTGATTCACTCCTCATCGAACATTTTGGACGCTAACTTTCGTAACTAAGTATATGCCACAGCGAATGCGTTGCTGTACAATGACGAAACATATCGATTAGATACATACGATGATGAGTGGAACCGAACCCACGTGATAAGGGTTACTCAAGGACCGCAACCCGACGCATTACCAGGCTGCGCCACCATTGCACAGGGTATCAGCTTCTTGCAATGAACCACTTTCACGCCAACGCTTTAGTGAGCCCCTCTTCAATGAGTTTCTAGCCACGTTGTGACTGAGTGCGCGGTAAGGTAGGCCAACAATTTTCAGTTTTAGCAGGCAGCGGAACAGATTTGCGCGACCCAGTGCAAAGTTGCCCGTTTTTTAGTAATATTGAATAATTCGCAAATTAGTATTGCACGGCTTGTACCTTATGGGCCAAGCTTTGCACAAAGTCTAGCATCAATGCTGCTAGTGATTTCAAGGGACGTCAGTATAGTTTTTATACAAATGTTAGAAGGAATGCGACTGCGTAATCACATACACGATAATTTGCTCTTCACGACGAATTCAGTTGTAAAAATCGCCAACTCCCTAAGTATGTTGCATGCCTACAGAAAATTTTGGAGGGTGCTGAAAGATAATTTGCGATAACCTGCCTGTGCGAACAATTTACGTGAAATGCATCGCTTGATGTCCCAAAGAAACAAGCAAAATGTGAGAGGCAACGAGTGGCAGGGCTGAGGATTGTGGACTTCTCCGAAGTGATTTATCCTCGGTTCATGAACTTCTGTTATTTGATTTTTAAGCCTTCTGCTAGATGATGCGCATATATTTTTATTCTATTTAGCTGTGCGCAAATCCTAGGAAAATTTTAGACAGAGGCATTTTGAAACTCTTTAGCAAGCGACTGAACTTTGCAGAGTAAGTACCTCAGTATATATCCGCATGCCGTTTTCCCAGAACCACATCTGTTTAAAAGCATGGATACAATTGAACAGTTGCTAATCCTTTCACACGTGTCGATGATGTAAACTCAAGGTATAGTTGCTATTAAAAATAACAGACAACATGGTCTCTTTCAACAGAACCATGTTGGAGTCAGTCAAACGGCTGTTCGCGTATTTACCTGAACAAATCTTACGTAAATTGTCAACTGTAACATGTAAGAAGGGTGTAAAGCCTCATTTCATCCAAAATATATCTTAGCTTGTAGTCGTAGGCGACACAGTTCTGTACAACTTGAATTCATAGTGAATAACTTATTTCCTGGTCAGTGATGTAGGTATTACCAATACGCGTTGTTGCTTTCGTACTGAACAGTGCTCCTCTCTAGAAGTGAAATTATGTTTTATTCTCATTTTTGTCAGTAGGCTGTATAGCAGCTGTAAGCGGAATGATACCGTCGTCATGCCACTGTCGTCGTGCCATCTTCGTCACGCAGTCACTATTATCATTGCTGCGTTTTCATCTTATTATTCTCATGCCATCGTAACCGGAATTATTTTGAGGTTTAAGGCTATACCTACAGCCCATGAACGCGGTTGTCTTTTCGTCTACTGGAGGTCTTTAACGCGTTTGAAGCGTTTAGCAAATCTATGCGTACCATGGCAGTCAATAATTTATGGTAATTTCTTACTAGGTGCTCGGGCATCAGGCGAAAGCCTTTAATGGCTCGTACCCCCGATGGCCTTGAAAAAAAAAGCGCGTCATCCGGTGTAGTAGCACAAAAATTGTCATCTTCAGCAATCGTGCCTCCCTCTCGGAATACAGAGGCTACAAACACTCAGCAAAGGGAAGCTAACACTGCATACATTCATTGTAATGACGCATACAAAGTACAGAAACACGGCGTCTAGTAGAGTGGTAAAAAAACACGTGATCTTCTTAATGGCTCATAGCCCCGTAAGCAAGCAAAAAATGAATTGGCTGATACCCCCGTAAAGCTGAGGCTAAAAGCGCCCAGCAAATAGTAGCGAAAATGCATACATTCAATAAACCCCATTATTTAATGCTGTTCAGTGGTTGTAGTGCACTACTACTGCAACAGGGATCCGATCAAAAAAATACGATGACGACACGGCCAGCACGCTGATTGCGCGCAAGCAGGGGAATCGGCGGATGCAAGATTGAATGCCAGCGGCGTTTGGTCTTGCTCCCGCCTGCTTGAGCGGGCTCTGTTGAAATATAATTTGTTGACACCTGTCAAATATGTCTGTCCGGCTTTTCCTCGCCCACAAACTGGCGACTCCGGGCTTCGCGTCATGGCGTTCAACTCCTGCCCTCCACTTGCTTGAGCTGCATCGCTGGGCCTACCACCACCAGGAAGTTGAGCTCCACTGTCTTTGCAGTCCGTCTTCTATCTAGTAAGTCATGGCCTCAGATTCCTCAGATCAAATACCGTCATCAGTGCCACCAGCCCGCAAGCTCAAGGACTCCGCTCTCAAGCTGCTCCAATTATGATCATCGGACTCGGAACTTTGGTTCATCCCCATTGAATCCTTGCTCCATGATCCCCACCTCAGTTCGCAGTTGACCGTATTGCAGTTGACCGTTCGATCACTTCGTTGGAGCGCTTCCGCCATATACGGCTGCGGTTGTTCGCGATGTACTACGCTCCCCACAGTATCTGTTGACATTTCTGACTATCCCTACCGTCTACGCAGTGGTAGGCATACTGTCGTCCGGTATGAGTAATGTCGTTGCCGGGTCGCCCCCGACAACTACATCCTTGCCGTCATGTATATGTGAACCCTGACTTTTAGAACGGCAAGTACGTCTCTGTGCGCCACGACGCGGTGCGTTCTCACTTGCGGCCCTCGTGTGATGGACCGTTCAAGTAAATCAAGCGTGCACCTAAATGCTTTTTATTGCCATCAACGGCCGAGGATATCTTTAATAATCTAATAATCTTTATTTGCACTTGAAAGAAAAAGGGGGGGGGGAGAGGAGTAAAGAGAAAGAGGGGGATCGCCCTGGGTGTCGTGCTAGGCGTGGCAGATAGGTACAAACCCGTACGCGGAGCGCCTGCCAGCCATCGACCCAGGGGAGGGGGGAGGAAGATGAAAACACTGTGGAGGATGGTAGACAAAAGGCAAATTATTGACCAGATAATTCAGGATCTAGGCCCGGTCACGGAGGCTTCTTGCCACTGTTCTGCACAGCTCCCTAGATGACGCATGGTCCGAAGGGAGGGGTGTTCGCACATGTCGTGGGGCAGAAAGAAAGTCCCGCACTGCAGCCAGAATGAGTGAATTCTGGTGGCGGACTGTTCTCGCATACATTGGTTCGGGCTGACCCGTTCGCTTGCTGTAGCGGACGACTGAGCTGATGTAGGAGTCGTCAAGGGATCCATCGAGGCAGCAGCAGAGAAAGCCTATCCGGACGACAGTGCGCCGCTGCTGGAGCGTCTGCCATCCAAGGCGTTGCAGTCGTGCCTCATACCGTGGAAGTGCTTCGCGGCTGCAGCCGAGGCGGGTGAACAATGTCTGGGTGGCACGGTGATGGACGCTCTCCAGCATATTCATTAGGTGAACCTGAAAGGGGTTCCACACAGAAGAGCAGTACTCCAGTCGTGGCAGCACAAGGGCAGTATAAAGTGCACGGAAAGCATCCGGGCCGCAGGGTTTCGACGTGCGTACCACGAAACTGAGTGTGCGACGCGCTTTGGCCACTGCGTTGGAAACGTGCAGTGAGAAATCAAGAGTTGGGGTGAACGTGACTCCTAGAATTGCTGCTGAGGAAACATTACGCAGGACATAGCCCTCAAGCGTGTAAACAGGTGAGGTAGCTCTCTTGCTGTTGTGAAAACGGAGAGCGACACTCTTAGTTTCACTGATGGAGAGATGGTTGACCGATGCCCACTGCGAAACATGGGCGAGGTAGTCTTGCAGGTGGACACAGGAGTTATCACACGATGAGACGGGGGCCAAGATAGATGTGTCATCCGCATACTGCACCAGGAGGACGTCGTTCGACTGCGGCATGTCGTTAACATAGAGGGAAAAGAGAGTCGGACCTAGCACAGAACCCTGGGGAACTCTAGAGAGGGCAAGGTAGCTCTCGGAGTGCGATCCGTGGGACCAAGCACCACTGGCCTCCTTCCTGCTTGATCGGTACCTGTTAAGATTTCAGTTGTGGACACCAGGCACCAAGATCCGTCTGGTTTTCTTCGTCCACATGGTCAATGTGAAACTTCCTTCGCTTCGACTACATACGACATGCACTGTCCCTGGTATCGGCCGATATTTCTATGGCTTTCGCTTGCCAAGTCCACCAGAACATTCCGAAAGACGAGATTTTTTTTTCAGGGCCATCGTGGGTATGAGCTACTTACACTTTTCGCCTGAATATGTGGTCCAGATACCAGGAAGAAACGACCATACGTTATTGACTGCCGAGGTGCGCATAGCCTTGCTAAACCTTTCAAAGGTGTTAAAAACCTGCTGTGGAGGAAGAGAGAACCGTGTTCAAGGGCTGTAGCGATACACTAATATCTCAAAATTATTCCGATTACAGGCTGCTTTACAATCCTCTTGAGAAAAATAAAAAAATAGTTTCACTTCTATCGAAGAAAGAACTGTTGAGTACGGAAGAAACAATGCGTATTGCTATTACGTACATAAGTCACCAGGGAAACAAAACATTCACTAAGAATTCAAATTTTACCGGATGGTGTTACCCTACGACTACACACTAAGACGAACATTCAATGAAATAATAAGCTCCACCCTTCTGACATTTTACAGTTGACATTTTATATATTGTGAAGAAGACGCGCCTCCGTCCAACGGCATCGCCAACGCTCGGCTCGCAATGGTCAAACTGCGGGTTTCTGGTGTGTTTAGAAACGGTGTCCCACGCTGCCTCGACTTTCCATGAACCCTAGAGGTTCGCACCCGCATGCTTGCGCCAATCATGCCCGACAGCACTGACCCGCCGGCGCCTTCGCCCTAGTCCATCATCTGCAGCGGGGTCTCTCAGCAACTTGACCTGAAGGTGTTCAGTGGAACAGATGGCACAGACGTGGAGGACTGGCTTACATCTTACGAGCGGGTGAGCGCTCATAATAAGTGAGATGTGGCCGCTAGGCTTATTAACGTGGTATTTTACCTTACTGGCGTTGCCTAACTCTAGTACCATAATCATGAAAGCGACCCACCAACGTGGTCAACTTTAAAGACGTCATTCACAGAAGTGTTTTGTCGACCTGCTGCCCGCAAACTGCGCGCTGAACAGCGCGTGCGCGCCCGGACACAGCAGCCTGGAGGTACTTTCACGAGTTACATTGAAGACGTCGTTCACCTTTGTAAACGTTTCAACGCCGCCATGCCCGAAATTGATAAAATTCAACACATTATCAAAGGCATCGATGACTGCGCATTCCAGATGCTCCTGGCCAGAAATTCGCGCGCCATTTCTGATGTCGTCTCATTATGTCACAGCTGCGATGAGCTGAGGAAAGAACGCACCTTGACTCGGCAGCCTCAGTCGAATGCCGCCTCACTATCGAGTCTTGTTGCTGTTCCCGAGCACTCGCCACTGCTCCAGCAGATCAAAGTCTTTGTGCGCCAAGAAGTTGCCCGTCAACTTTCCTTGGTCCCCTTCACTCAGGAGCTGTCCTCTCATCCACCACCAACTCTCCGCACTGTCATGGCCGATGAGGTCGCTCAAGCTGTTCCCTCCCTTCACCACTTGAAGCCCGTGGCCGCGCCTCTTACCTATGAGCTGGAAGTACAGCCTGTAGTCGGTCCCCGTACGTATGCGCAGATAATGTGTAGACCTTTCTAGCCACCTTTCTCAACCCTGCAACAATCTGTACCGCCCGCCGCTCCTATTACATCTTGCGCTGGGCCAAGAGTTCGCAATCCTTGGCGGACGCCAGAGAATCACCCCATTTTTTAGACCTGCTGCACACCAGGGCACGTCACTCGCTATAGCCACTGTCACCTCTCAACTTACAGTGACACTGCCCGGCCGTTCCAGTATGACACTCAGCACATGCGCTAATCCGCTCCAGGTCCCTCACAGCGGTATATTTCTAATGACGTCCCTGAATTTCCATAGCTACGTTCACTATCTCCTCCTCGACGGTCGCTCTCCCGAATGTATCGCCGACCCGCAGCTTCCGACCAGGGAAGCTAAGCGCCGCAGTTCATGATGCAAGGACCGCGCCAAATTCAAACTGCCCAAGTCATCGCTCCTCTCCTGCTAACATAGTCGCAATACCTGTCGAAGGTGTTGCTTCATTTGCACTTGTGGATACCGGCGCCGCCGTCTCTGTTATGGCCGCCAAACTCTGCTGTTCGCTGCGCAAGGTGACCACGCCGCTGTCTGGTCTGTCGCTTTACAGGCAAGCGCACTGCACGTTATACATCTCGCAGCCTGTACTGCCCCCGTGCTTATACAAGGCATTATGTACATTGTCGAGTTTATTGTTATTTCTGCTTAATCACATGACGTCATCCTGGAATAGCAGTTCCTATCCCGTCAAAGCGCTGTCATCCACTGCGCCAGCGCTGAAGTTGAATTTTCGCCGGTGTGTGACCCACCATCCCACGTAGCTGTGTATCGGCCGCCTAAACTGGGCGTGCGCGAGGACACCGACATTTCTCCTGGCTCTTTGGCCCTTGTCCTTGTCTTTTGCGGTGCCGTCACCGATTATAAGGTCTTCATCACGCCGTCTGACATCTCCATGAGTCGCAAAGCCGTTTCACTGCCTTTTCCAACGCTTGGCATCGCCGCCGGCAACAGCAATATTTTGTGTACAATCCACTTTCTGCGTCAGTTAAGTTGCTTATCGGTGAATGTCTCGGCCGCGTAAAACACCTTGACTTTTCGTTCTTTGTTAATGTGCCAGACGAATCTTGCTCTATTGACGACGACGAACTGCTTGCCCTTTTTAAGCTTGAAGAGCCTTCGAGTGACATGTTCTCGAGTTCCATCGCCGATACACTAAGCTCTGCTCAACACATCGAGCTTCTTCAGCTTCTAAACCAGTTTATAGATTCGTTCGATGTTTCTCAGTCGCTTCTGGGCCGAACGTCGGAAGTGAAGCACTACACCGACACCACTTTGCACAAGCCATTCCGTCAACGACCGTACCACGTGTCTGCCTAAGAGCGCCGCGTCGTTAACGGCCAACTCGAAGGTATGCTACGCCATGCCGTTATTCAACCATCCCACAGTCCATGACCATCTCTTGTCGGGCTCGTTCGTAAGAAGGACGGGTACGCGTCTTTTCGCTCTTGCGTTGACTACCATCGAATAAATAAGGTAACGCGTAAAGACCTCTATTATTTGACGCACAACGATGACCCCCTCGACAGCCCTCAAGGAGCAGAATTCTTTTCGTGCCTCGACTTGCGTTCTGGCTACTGGCAGGTTCCGATGGTTGAAGCCGACTGCCATAAAACTGAATTTATTGCGCCTGATGGCCTATACGAATTCAACGTGATGCCGTTTGGACTTTGCAACGCACCTGCAACATTTGAATAATTCCTGGTCAATACGCTACGTGGCCTCAAGTGGTCTATGTGTATGTAACCTCGACGATGTCGTGGTTTTCTCGCCTGATTTTCCTACCCACCTACTTCGCCTTAGAGATGTTTAGAGTGCCTCGCCAACGCTGGCCTGCACGTAAACCTCGAAAAGTGCCACTTCACCGCGCGGGAGCTGAGCATCTTAGGTCACATGGTGTCCAAGCACAGCGTTCTACCCGACCCTGGGAAATATTGTGCAGTTGCTGAGTTCACAAAGCCTGCTACCGTCAAAGAGCTTCGCAGCTTTGTGGGCCTATGGTCATATTTCCGTTGTTTTGTTCAAAACTTTGGATCGATCATGTCACCATTGACCAAGCTCCTATGCGGTGGCGCGGACCTCTCCCCCTGGCCCGCTGCATGCGACGTCACTTTTTCTACGCTCCGTCGTCTTCATATTTCTGATCGCGAGGAAATCATTCGCTAACGTTAAGGAAGGCTACGCACTGATAACAGCAATCTTCAATGAGATTAACATGACATTGGAAGGTAGGAGAATCATCGTGCTATGAAATAGGACAATTAAGCAATCATCACTGTTAGTAGAATTTTAGAGGAGCAGTCACTGGGATAGTAAAGAATGCATAGTGAGACGAGAAGAGGTCCCAGTACATCAGGCACGCGCGCAATTACAGCTGATTAAGGAGACGAGAATCTGCGAGCATAACGGACTGTCCATGGTTTGTGAGGAATAACATATACTTCGTCACTAGAAACAGACTTTTTAATGCACGAGACCCTCGAGGCGTGTTCGTACTGTCAGCCTCACCGATGCCAACGACCTGCTAACCAGGAATTGACGACACATGTGCGGCCCGAGTGTGGAATATTCGGTCTCCAAGTATATGCAGTACGCTTCCCTACATAAGCGATGCCGGTATGGATACGTTGCATCATGCTCCGCTCTGTTGGGGCAAAGCGGAAGTGTGCGTCTTCCAGCACTGCCCTGGCTGCGGCGAAGCTTTAGCAGTGATCTGGTTTTCGCTACGGGGTTAGCGTTGTGCCCACAGATATTAGCGTTATTGGTAGTATGTGTACTATATTGTAGGGCTAGTGAAAACCTTCATGAACATTTAGAAAATATAATTGTCAATGCGAAGTTTGCTTAGTTCACTGAGCCTTCACGGAATTTTGAGTGTCATTTGTTTTCGAATACATGTGCATGACCATGCACCTTTGACTCCAGGCTGTCCTAAGTTCGCCCGCTGAAGGAATGTATTGAATTTATTTGTTTCGAAATGTGCGTCATAAGGGATGCGTCCTGCGCAAGTATTTTTTCTTGGAATTTGATGCTACCGAACGCACGAAAGTAATAAAACAAAGGCGATGACGACGTATGCAAACGTAGGACGCTTGTGCTATTTAAGATATTTGCTCTTTCATATCATTTATTTAATATCTTAGCGTTCTTCAGGTGCTTCATGTGATTTCCGAGGGATATCTATCAATAATTTATGTCTGCACCTCACGATTTTTCCTTCGACATTGGTCATTGAGTAGTCCATTATCGGATGGCTACCAAATCGGGCTGTTATGCTGAGGTGCGAGGTTCGTATCTAAGCATTCACCAACATGGGATTCATAGTATGTGGAAATGTTTATATACGTCCTGATTTTAGACGACGGTTCTTCCCGCCGACTAGGGTCACGATAGATGCGGGGGATAGATACACTGTGTATATGTCGCTCCGTCAGTCCTGGTGTTCAATGGACCTCTTTATTGTCAACTTCGATCGCTAGGTGCTAGTGGGTGTGATACACTTCGCAATGAACATTTTCGATGCTAACTTGGGTAACTGATAATATATCACTGCGAATGCGCCGCACTACAAAGGCGAAACATATCCCTCAGATATCTCAATGCTGAGTGTAATCGAACCCACGTCATAAAGGTTCCTCAAGGACCGCAGCCTGATGCATTAGGAAGCTGCGCCACTATTGCCCTGGTTTATTGCTGCTTTCAACGAACTCCTTTCACGCCAGAACTTTAGTCAGCTACTCTTCAATGAGCCTCTCACCAACTTGTGACTGAGTTTTGCCACTGAGCTTGCGGCAATGTAGGAAAACAATTGTCAGTATTACCAGGCACCGGAAGACCACGCTTCTCATCTCGGAGGCCTAGCCCGGACTTTTTGGCTCCACCGCTAGACGGCGCAGAGTGTCTAGGAAGCAGCGTGAAAGATAACGGTTGCTGCATGACGCAATGTCTCATCGTTCGCATGCACTGACGCCCCATGCATTTCCGAGGTCAGGCTCAGGCTGCGCGGTTGTGGCGCTTTATTGCGCCGTCTGCTGCTATGGAAGCACGAAGGGGAATCCCGATCCAGCAGATGCCTCATGCATAACTAGTTTCATTGGTGGCAAAATTGCTGTGCGGTGTTGTTGATTTATTGCTGTACGCATTTCCATCGGCAGTCATCATGAGATATATTCTGCTGCTTTATTTAGTGCTTCCTTTTGTTGTGAACTTTTACGATTGTACGCAACATTTAGGCATACAGTAGTCTACCATATAGAGTATCACTGCAAGGCACCTGTAGAGCCGTACTAAGATATTTTTATTAGTATTAAAGTGTAATTCGGAAAATAGTATTGCACGTATTGTACCTTATATGCCACGTATTCTACAAAGTCTAGCATCAATGCTGCTAGTGATTTCCAGGGACGCGAGTATAGTTTTTTTAAACAAATTTTAGAAGAAGTATGGCCGCGTAATCACATACCCGGTAATTTGCCCTTCACTACGAATTTACATGTCAAAGGCGCCAACTCTATAAGAACGTTGCATTCCTACAGAAACGTTTGGTGGGTGCTGAAAGATAATTTAGGATAACCTGCCTATGTGAACAATTTACGTGACCTGCATTGCGTGATGTTCCAAAGAAACAACCTTAAAATGTGAGAGGCAACGCGTGGCAGGGCTGAGGGTGCTGGTCTTCTCCGAAGTGATTTATTCCCGATTAATGAGCTTCTTTAATTTCATTGTTAAGCATTATGCTAGTTGATGATCATATATTTTTATTCTATTTAGCAGTGCGCGATTCTTAGGAAAATTTTAGAGAGAGAGGCATGTTTTAAATCTTTAGCAAGCTAATGAACTTTGCAGAAAAAGTACCTCAGGGTATACCCGCATGCCGTTTTTCCAAAACCACATCTATTTAAAAGCACGGATACAATTGAACAGTTTCTAACCCTCCGACATGTGTCAACGATGTAAACTCAAAATAAACGTGCTACTGAAAACAACAGACAACATAAAAGAAATACAATGTTCAGTCATATTTATTGAAGAAAACACGGTCGCATTAAAGAGAACCATGTTGGAGTTAGTCAATCGACTGTTAGCATATTCGGTAAAAAAATGACATGTAAAATGTCACCTGTAACATGGCAGAAGGGTGCAGAGCGTTATTTCATCAAAAAGTCAGGTTTGCTCTATATATATGGTGATTGTAAAGGAGGAAAGAGACGCTTAATTCTGCAGCCCTTCATGGATAACGCGCAGGAAGTGCGTTTGCTCTCCGCCGGCCGTTCGCTCCCCGTGAAAGTGCTCGTCCCTCGCGCCCTTTCACTCGCAAATATAGCATACGGGGCGCGGCGGCGATTTCATCTCCGTTGACGTCATATGGAACCTCACGGTGACGGCGACGGCAGAAATCCGCTTTGGAGTGTCCAAGTAATTGCTATCGCAACAATATAGACCTTAGCTTGTAGTCGTAGGCGACAGAGTTCGGTAAAAGTTAAATTCTTAGTGAATAACTTATTTCCGTTTTCAGTGATGTAGGTAATAACAATATGCGTTGTTTCTTCCGTACTCAAACCGTCCTGCTTTCGATAGAGGTGAAATTATTTTTTATTGCCATTTTTTCAGGAGGTTGTAAAGCAGCTGTAATCGGAATTATACAGTCGCCATGTTATTGTACTCACGCATTCATCTTCGTCTTCTTTCTGGGCTTTTACGTGCCAAAACCAGTTCTGATTATGAGGCACGCCGTAGGGGAGGGCTCGGGATTTTTTTACACCACCTGGTGTTCTTTAACGTGCACTACAACGCAAGCAAACGGTTTTTTTTTTGGCATTTCGCCGGTACCGAAATGGGGCGGCCGCGGCTTGCATTCGGTCCCGGCCACCAAGGCCGGGATCGAATCAACGGCAGCCTGCACGCACACAAACTAATTCTCCGTTTTAGACAACACACTAGTTAAACCAGCCAAATCCTAAAAAAAGTCAAGTGCTCACCATTCAGCTGAAGGCAGGACGAAGGGTGGAGTATCCCATTGCTGCCAACCAGCTGATACAATCTCGATCGGGTGAGGTGGGTAGTCCCCGCAAGAATCAGGAGACGGTGATGAAGGGGAGCATCAGAATGATGAAAAATAGAAAAGACTGTATTCACTTCGTAGATACATTGTTGTGACTCTATGCGAGTTTGGAGCGGTTCTGCCTAACATGGAGGCCAGGACGGCTTTAAATAACCACTCGCGGTGCTGTGGTAACCGATGTGTCCCTGGGGAGCTTGTGGAAGTGTCAGTGCCTTTATGAGGATGTCAAATCAACGACGTCTTCCCGTTCGTGCCTTCTCGTTTGGGTACTTGCATTTGCGTTTGCTCAGAGCGTAGAGGGGTGACGCTTTCTCAGAAATGAAGGCGATTATCTCGACACGGCAAAGCGCGCAGGCAAGTTTCCCACACTCGCGGGATTCGAGTTTCCGGGAAGATGATAACAGCCTCTCGTCATGGGATAGCTTGTGGGCATGTTTCCCACACTTGAGGATCTGAGTTTCCAGAAATATGATAACAACCTCTCGTCACGGGAATGCGCGTGGGCAGGTTTCCCGCCGTTGAACGGTTGAATTCCCAGACGATCATAGCACAAACGTGGGCCTCTGTCACACTGATATCACTGGCTCCGTCGCGACCGTTGATGGACTCGTAGACATCTTTGAACAGACTGGTTAATTTGCATGAAAGTCGGTGCCCTTTGACGACCATATTAATCGGATGCACGTAGTAAGACTCCGCTCGTCTGGAGGGACACATTCTGAAACGCCGGTTCCTGCTTCACAGCATGTTCGCCAGATGGCGCTACGAATGAGGTAAAACCTGCAGCGGAGAGGCGAACCCAACAAACCGAAGGAGCAAAGGCGCGGTTGAGCTAAGCTTAAAAACAATAACAAGCTCGGGACTCTCTCGCGGCGCCTGCTTGCCTATCCGTTTTGTCGCCTGCTCCGCGCATGCCCTGACGCCTGTTGCACGCATACCTCTTGCGGTTCACGGAGTGACGTTAGCAGGGTAAACAAGTCATGTACCACTTTATTTAATTTATTTTATACAGTCGAAATGCAGGGCATTTGTCAGGTGGCTTACATGGAACTTTAAAAGGCACAGGAACAGAAAATAAACAAATTACGGAAACTAAGACGGAACGAAATACTATAGCAAATGGTAAGGCGATATAACGGCAGTTCGGGTGGTCTCAAGCAATGACAGACGACAGCGAAAAGAAGCTTATACGCAAAAGCTGATGTTTATCACACTTTTTTATCTGAGCACGCATCAAGTGCTAAGATGCTTCACTTGCTTCTTCGTTTCTCGCGGTGCTTTCTGTGTCGCCCGGTTCTCTTGCGAGCAGAATCGCCACATTCTCACTAGACATAGTTATTGGGAATTCCTGCCAGTGTTTCCTGCTTAATTTTTCACAAGAGAAGCTCTGATTATGTGTCTGCAAAACTGGGGGAATCATCTCGAAGGCAAGGCAGAGAATTTACAGGGTATCCAGCAGGCATTTACTCTGGCTAACCTCCTTGTCTTTCTTTCGCTTTCTTTCTATCTCTCTACATTACGGCATGTCTCTGTACAAGGAAAGGCACCTGCTCTAAGTGTAGTTGTAGACAAATTTAGGTGAGCGCCTACCATCCTTCCGCATTGGCGCCTTCTGGTTCCTCGTGGCATTCAGCATCATTGAGCTACGCCAGGCTTCCCTAAACAAATTGAAGGAACGGCTCCTCTTCGACGCACTTTCTTTACATCTAGTAGGACATCGCCTTTGTCTTTGCTGAAGTAACTATCAAAAATAAGCTGCTTCTCGAAGTGTAGCGCACATATTTTGTCAATTGCTTTAAACACTCGCTTACTTTCAGGAATTTTTTGACGCCACTGGTGCAGTAGTTGAAGGTCAAATGGCGCTGCGAAGAGCGAAAACTTCTCGCGTCCTTTGCCATACCCAGATTTACAGCCGGGAACAAAACACTGCTGCTCAGTCTCTTCACGCACAAGTATCAAGATACCTTGTTCCGTCAGGCATGAATAAACATACTGCAGACATGGTAAACAAAGCGAGGAAGACGACAATTTTGCACCTTCGCTTCCACGCAGACGTTGAGGAGTGAAAAACAAGTACTTCTGTTGTGTCTTTTTGTACGGCATCATTTATCGTCTGTTTCCTCCAAAGAAATGTAAAAATGTTTCGCATACGTGCATAAAAGCGCTACCGCGTGTTTATTTGCTCTTTTATTATTTGTGCGCATGTATTTTTTTGTGTTTGATTGCAGTCACATTGCATGAGACGGACGAGGGCCCACGTTTCTAGCAGACGAGAAGCTCTACGCGTGCCGCGCTGCCGTCGCCACCGGCCTCCGCCACTAAGCGCATGCGCACATGGAAGCAAGCTGTTGAGTGTTTTCCACGCGCCTCGACAGATGGCGATACGCGATGACTAATTTAGCGTTACACGCTTTGTCCGAGCGAATGCGTTGTGCGGCGGTGGAGTCGGCGCTCCTATTTATCTTACTCCGTGATCGGATGATAATAATTTGACTCGAGCGGAAATGGCTCTCTGAACTTGCAAAAGTCAAGCGGCACTTTAGGCTCATTGGCTCATACTTGCTCCATCTTCAAAGCAAAGACAGGCTGCGAATTCCTCGACCGCGATGAGAGACTCGAGAGTTCTTGGGGCGTTTTTCTTAGTCTCAGCGGCAAACGAAAGGGTAACTCTCCCCTAACCAAGATCTTCATGAAACTTGATCTCGTTACATTTTAAGAAGCGATCATCACGACCTTCTTATTCACCCTGCGCTTACTCCGCCCACACCCCGATGCGTTGTGTCATAACGGAACGAAATCCTACGCTTGATCGTTCCTTTAGCATGCTTAGCATTCTAGGCACTTATAAGCAACGTCACTCTCCGTCGAAAATGCGGCACGATTGGATAACTTGGCGGGAGCTTCGCAGTCCCAAAGAATAAGCCCAGGACACCCTGTTTTTGATAATTACGAACCTCTTGGCTTCAAGATGCGTACATGAAAAACACAAATTCTTTCGTTTTTTTTCAACACCAAACCACGGAAAATAATGACACCTATATAAGAACATTCGGACAATCTCACGTTTGAAATAGATCCGGGAGTGTCAAAGGTACCTTGCGAAAATAGTTGTTTTAAGGCGGTAGCTTTTCTTTGTTCGTTGGTCAGCTTTTTATGGGTTAGCATTCCTTGCATATTTAACGAAATTTTACCTGGATCGCTGGGTAGTCTGTGGTCGAATGGTTAGCGCATCTGGCCGCTGTGCTGATGTAACAGGCTTCGAAACCAACCATCGGACCAACTTGGGTCGCTTAGAATGCGCCAATGTGTGCAGGTGTGCCGCTTTCAACGAACGTCTTTTCACGTCGATGTGGGTCATTGCAGACCCGGGGCACGGGACTGGATTTCAATGAATACCTTTGAAAAATGCATGACTGGTATGCTGCTCTGCTTCGCTCATGAGTACGACCTCAGCCTTCCGCTGTTCTGCGGTTCAATAAGGTCGGTGAAGAACAGCCTTTGGTGGCTCTGACGGGATGCGTTGTCAGTCTGATGAAGCAGTGAATGGTAGAACTCTAAAGCGTGTAAAAGACAGGACAAGAGAGCTCCAGGCCGCGTTGGCAGCGTTAAGGGTCCCGTGTCGCAGAAAATCCGGCGTCGGTGTCAGCGTCGGCTCCGGCGTACGCGGCCTGGAAAACCATCCTCAACCACGCAGGCCCTTAAATATATTTAGGTATATATATGTATATGCCACGCCCCGCTATTTGACATACGGCATATGCAGGTTATATTGCCACACCATTCTATCACTAATGTGGCTCATACCTTGTCTTATATGTTTTACAAAGCTATTCCTCGGAATTTCGAGAATGACAACCCACAAACAAACGTCATGTGACAAAACACCCACAGCGAATGCATTTTGTTATATCTTCTGAGACTAAAATATTGAAAGTGCGAAACAGTAACCGAATTCTGGAAATTATGCAATTTTTTTGCGAGGTTGTGCACCATCTTCGGGATCGGCCCACGCAAAAAGGCCGCGTTTCTACTAGAAAACGCCTTCCTGCACAGCGTTCGGTGCCAGCGTTTCCCAGTAACCATTACGGTTCCATAAGCTGCAGCTGTCGGAGGCGTAAGAAGCAGTCAGGGATCTTTTAATGCTATCGCGTTCCCCTCTTGAAAGCGAAGCTTAAAGGGATACGGACACAAAAGTTGGCGGGTGGTTTTTTGCGTCGGAACAAAAGTTGAACTATTGAAAATGAATACAACAAGCCGTTTTGAAAAAAAGAGCGAGAAACATCTATTTTTTTTTTTGCGAATTTCTGTTGCACCTTTACTTCAAGCGGACGCCGGCAGAAGCTGAAATTTGACGTCATAACACCTACCCGCGCGCGCGCGGCCAAGGTCTGCCACAGCCGTCGCAGTGTTTCCGGGGGGGATGGTCCCTTGCAGCGTTTGTTTAACCCCTTTCGGCGATCTTCGCACGTGGTCATTGGTGCGCCACGCAGGTGGTGCGTCTTACACGCGCCTTCTCGTGGTCGTCGCTCGGTATTGGCGCGTTCGTCGCGGCGGAAGGAAATGCCCAGACATTGCTGTAATAACAGCATCGTCGGTCGTGACACGCCGTCGCACACGTTTCCCAGAGACGAGAAGGTGCGTAAACTTTGGATACCTGCTTGGCGGCCATCACGCATCCTGGAGACCTCGAAAAAATGACTT